>NW_015389398.1:75421-77163 GCF_001527695.2 Protobothrops mucrosquamatus
TAAATAGTGAAAAAAAGGTTCCATGGTTCTCTGAGTAACTTTTAATATAAGACTTTAAATGTTATACAACATTCAAACACTGCTGTGGTTTGTTTTAATACTTAAAAATTGTTTTGAAAATTGAATGGTGTTAGCGAACATGCACTGAATTGTGATATTAACATTCAAAAATCACACCACAATGGAAAGAGTATTTTTTTCTTTCCCGAATTTAATAACCCAAGTAACAAGAACTCCAAGGTTAGCACATGGCCAACAAAATAATATTTAATATTTTTATTTCTAGTTATGTTTCTACAATTCTGCCAAAACCAGGCTCAATGCAAATTCAAAAGGGTTTTTTAAAAAATAAAAATGTTTGACTTTTATGAATATATTTAAACATTATTTTTGAAATCATTTTCATTTTGTTCCAGATAAAACAGCTGTAATCCTTGGGGTTCCTCCTGAACCCAGTTCCCTAGTTAGTTATCACTCAATTCTGCTGCCAGTGCTTCCTCCTTCTTTCTGTAAAACAATTCCCTACACCTCTTCTCCAACCCATCCCCAAGCTTTTCTTAAGGTTCTTCAATCTTCTAGAGTGACATGGAATGGAGAGCTGAAATATGAAAACAATTTCATAATGTTTTAGCTGAATTGCTAAAAGGAAAATGGAAATGGAAGCTTTCAGTAGATATCCACTGAATCTGGGCTAACTTTCTTTCTTCTGTATTGCATTCTACATGCTGCTATCCCCTGTTCTGATGATTTCCAACTCTTCTGAACAGCTTTTCATGGTATACAAAGGGACAGAGCAATAATCCCCTTCTATATTCAATTTACAAGCATTCACTGGTATACAAGTAGTAAAGCTTGACATTTTAGGGGTCACTGAATTGTGATGGATTGGGATTAGACATTTTCAGCCAGAAGATAACACTTTTTATTAATCAGAGAATGAAAAATAAAGAAGAAATGACATTGCTTGTATACGTAAGAAGGATACAACAAGAACAGGCATAGGTCATCACCCTTCCTTATTCAATGTTGTTGGAGCAAAGTAATAATAATGGATATACAGCTTTCCTGGATAGCTTTTCTACCCTTCTAAGTTTGTGAAGTCAAGAGTTTACTATTTATCTCTCAAGGTAAGAAGCAGGATGTCACATTTGCAAGAAAACAAGCAAGCTCAGAGAGCACCAAGGACCCTTAATTTTAAGGACTGATTAAAAAAAACAATCTGGTAAAAATTTGCACACATACAGACAGCAGTGATAGACGTAGTGGTGCTAAGTTATACAACATCAGGAAAGAATAAAAAAAGCTGCAGAAGTGTCAGGGCCTGATGGAGGAACTGGAGAGGATATGGAAAATAAAAGCCAAAGTGGACCCAGAGTGGTGGTAGGAACCTAAACTGGGAATCAGGAACCACATCAGAGCTCTCTGTCCAGAAGAGTGGAGTGCTATGAACAGCTAAGATTCTGCACAGAACCCTCAGACTTCAAGGCCTCTGGTAGAGGATTTGAGATTCAGGGTCCTCTACTATAGGGATGAGAAGAGACTATATTTATTTATTTATTGTTCGAATTTATATCCCGCCCTTCTCCTTGCGGACTCAGGGCGGCTGACAATCAATTAAAAACACCAATAACATCACAAAATTTAAAATTAATTAAAATGAAATATTTAACTTGTCTAATTTAAAATATAATTAAAAACCCCTCTACAAACCCCTCTTAAAAATTACCCTAGGCCAGTCCCGC
>NW_015389398.1:79827-122573 GCF_001527695.2 Protobothrops mucrosquamatus
GTTTCTTTGGCTGCACACCACCTCTCGGGGCTCCATACCCCGTCATCGAGGCAGGCCCCTAAGGTCAAATTGGGCCATACCTGCGCGAGGGGGGAATCGCGCAGGGCCAGCAGCTCTGACCTGAGGTACATCCCAGATTATTCACTGAGTCCAGAGTCCAGAGTCCAGAGTCCCACAGCAGAAAGGCCCGGACAGGGGGAAGAAACAGTCCTCCTGGATGTTGGTTCAGTTCAGGGGGGGGGGCTGAGGCAAATGGAAGGTGGGGCAGGGAGTGGCAGCAACAAATGTCCCCGTCGTTCGTCCCGACATATATATATACATACACACACACACACACACACACACACACGGTAAGGAGAGGTATTTTATTTTATTCAGACCCCTTCCCCATCATTCCTCTAGCCTACAGGTGTTTGATACACTGATACAGGCCACAATGAGCAAAACTTGTGTTATGATGTCATGATACAAATCTTGATCTTTTGTAGATGGATTGTGATGCTGCACAGAAGCATGTAACATATGTATCTTGTGTTGTGGTGTGATGATGTATGTTTCACCATTTACCTACCCAATTCCTCTCTTTCAGATGTCAATGATTAAAGCATCTAATTAGAGCTCTAATCATTGCTGTAATTAGTCTGTCTTGCTAACAATTAATAGTATAAACATGTCAGTCTTAGTAGGTTTGTAATTTTATCAGATTTTTACAAAGGGACAGATCTACTGTTTTAACTTACACAGAAATTGTTCAACATATAGTAAGAAGGATAAGAATAATTTTTCTGCCTCAAAATTGGAATAATTCTCCTACATCTTCTGACATATAAAATATACAATCTTGCATACACATTAAATATCGTTTTCTTTTTACTAATAAGCCACTGGAACAATATTTTGATTTTACACATGCTTGTAAAGGAACTGAATTCCTGTATTTTTTATACATGTATTCCTATGTATTTTTTATACATAGATGATAATCTATGCTGGTATGCATCAGAAGGGTCATAGAAATATTAATGACTATGGTATGTAATATTCATATCTATTATGCTGATAATTAGATGAAAACTTCCTTAATTAATAATGTGATAATACATTTTGCAGCACAAATAAGGAACTGAATAATACAGATTTCTCTATGCCAAACTCCAATTTTCAACAAAGTGTATATATAAAAGCTAATTGTCTGCATTGTTCAATCAATTACTTCTTCATGGCACACATTATGACATTATGATATGATAAGTTATCACTAATCAACTAACCAAAATGAATGCAAAATACTGGAGAAAGGGACCACTACACCCTCACAAATTATTAATTTTTATTACAACTAGGACAACCATTTCTATTGATTTTGAACATTGAAAATATGAGCTTAGCATTCTATATATGAACATTAGTTAAAATATTCCTTGTTTCTAATATTCCTTTATTAAAGAATATTACCATTGTTTTTTAAAGGGTATATGTTGAAGAAATGCTAACTATCCATTAGGAATGTAATTATTATTACATATTTGTTCTGTTGTAGCCTATTAATTTTGCACAGGGAAATAAACATTCAAACTTATGGAAAATACACATTTTGAAGCATTTATAGATATTTTGCTTTTTTGGTAAACAGTACAGTGCCTTGCTCTGTGTATAATTCTAATATTTCTTGCCTGGCATTTTGTTGTTGTGCTGGAATTTATTGATAAATTGGTATAGTTAATTATTCAAAAAGTACAAGTCGTGTTCCAGATGGATGCAATTACTTCTCACTTCAGCTTTGCTTTTTTGCCCTTATTTAGCGAGATGTATTCTTACCAGTAGTATTTAAGTATTCATGCCAACTTGATTAACAACAGATGAATCAACATATCCTTAAAATATTTGATTTCATGGACTGTTAGCAGAATTTTCTGCCACAGAAGAACTTGTATATATACTTTGTTACCATATTATGACCAAAAAGTACAATGAATCATACATTTTTTCAAAGTGTTAAATACCAAGAATCTTAATTTCAAGACTGAGTTCCTCTTATATTTAAAAGCTACGTATTTATTTTTGTTTTCTCTTTATGTTTTTTTTAAAAATAAAATGTATGTCCTATTGTTTCTGCAAGAATTCTCAGGAATATTTGATGCCACTAGCTATAGTATTTTTCTGGATTGCCTGGCAGAAAATGATAATTATTTTCTTCCCTTGTGAAATATCACTTAATTGGAATTCCAGTTCTAAACAAGAACTCACTTTCAAAAACGATCCTGATTCATTAATTCATCTTGTCCTCATGTTATCTCTGTGAAATTATGGGAAAGATTATCAGACCATTTGAAGTGTGTTATTATCAATATACACATGACTTTAACTCAAATATCATCATGGTATTCAGTAAGTCACTAAAGCAGTGGTTCTCAACCTGTGGGTCGGGACCCCATTTGGGGTCGATCGACCATTTCACGGGGGTTGCCAAGCAAGGCTGTTCGCCATTTTTTTTGTCCGCCATTTTTTTTGTCTGCCATTTTTTCCCCTTTTCCGGCGGGTGCCTTACCTCCTTTGGGCTGGGCCAGTTGGTGGTCGGCCTGCTCCGTCTCTGCCGCTTGCCAGCTACGCCTCAGCCGGCGCAGGGGGCGGAACCACACATGCGTGGCGCTCCCGGGCAGGGAAAGTCCTCGACTTACGACCGGTTGGGTAGTCCTCGACTTACAACTGGTTTAGTCCTCGACTTACGACCAGTTTAGTCCTCGACGTACAACCGGTTTAGTCCTCGACTTACGACCAGTTGGGGTCGTGGCATTAAAAAGGTTGAGAACCACTGCACTAAAGATTGAACTGTGGATTACTTGGTGCTCTCTCAACTTGGATATTTGATTACAGACATTTCATTACCAGACTAGGCAATATCTTCAATGCTAGGAAGGAGTGGAACTTGCTCTGAGTTTCTATACAGTAGATGCCCTGTCAGTGTTGTTTTCTCCTTTATTAGACTGTTATTTATTGCTTGATTATTTGTCTGATGTTAATCCTGGTGTTAATCAGTACTTACCTGGGTGTGGATTCCTGGCTTCCAGGAATTCCTTAGTGATTTTGAATTTAGCTTGGTCTAGAATGCTCACAGTTTCCCAGTTGAAAGTCTGTTCATCTATTGTGAAATTAAGGCATTTTTATTGTGTCTTCTGACTGCTAGTTGGTATTGATGAATGCATGCTACTAGTCATCTCCCTGTTATCCTACATAGTATCTTCTATTTTTAAGTTTTTGATTTTCTGGAGACACTGTGGCAGGGAATTGCTAGACTAGTCACTCCCTTAGGTGAGATGTCTAAACTTTTTTTGTAAAATTTTTAAGTATGTTACATGTTGGTATGTTTCTGATGTATTTTCCTAATGTAATGTATGTTCCTAATATATATTCCTAATCAAGGAACTAACAACTCAGGTAAACAGTCAAGCAGTAAATGACACCCTAGTCAAGGAACAAAAAGAAAGCAACATCCCCGCCACACTGATATAAAGCAAGCTACTGTATACAAATAGAAAGCAAACCCCATTCTCTTCTGGCACTGAAGATATCACCTAATATGGTAACAAAACATCCTCAAGCAAACAACCAAGTTCAGAGACCACTAAATTCTATACAGAGCCCTGTTAGTCAATCTGAATAGAGCTGGAAGGGAGCTTAGAGGTCTTCTAGTCCATCCCCTTGCTCAAGCAGGAGACCCTATACCATTTCAGATAGGTGGCTGTCCAGTCTTTTCTTTAAAACCTTCAGTGATGAAGCACCTAACTTCTGAAGGCAAGCTGTTCCGCTGATTAATTGTCCTCACTGTTAGGAAGTTTCTCCTTAATTACAAGATGATTCTTTGATTAGTTTCCTTCCATTGTTTCTTCTCTTGCCTTCTGGTGCTCTGGAAAATAAGTTGACCTCCTCTTTTTTATGACAGCCCCTAAATACTGGAATACTGCTATCATGTTACCCCATGATAGCAGTGAAGAACCATTCTTCATATGGGTTTGTTTGTTTTTTGTTAGTTTAATTATTTGGTTTTAATTTGATATAACACCCAGAGTCATTGCTATGAGTGGGACAGCTATATTCATCAATAAATTGATCCATCAATAAATCACTCAAGAATTTTTTAAGTAACCTATGATTAGTTTGTTTATTTGTATAAGAAATTTTAAATCAAGTAGAAAACAAAATCACAGAATAATTACTTAAAAATCCCAAATAAGAAAATCTATTTCATTTAGATTTTATCTTACTCTTAGCTTTTTAAAGTTTATCAGCTGATAAAATAAACATGGAAACTTTTCTTACCAGTTGCTGGTCTTGCACACCCCATGCTGCATACTGTAAAACTGAGTCCTCTACTTCTGGAGGATTTAACTCCCAAACTTCCCTTGAAAAAAGTAAACACTTTACTTGGACACATTTGTAGCATTCAGTACTCAAAGCAACATTTATCAAGCATTATCTTACCTTGTCTGTATGTTATATATCACATATGAAGCTGTATAAGAATAATGAAAAACCTGTAAAACAAGGAATAAGAAGTATCCATGAATATTATTATCTGGGTTATAAAATAACTTCTTTAATTTTTTTGTTTACTATCATACTGATCAGAACATTCAGTTACAGAGTATTGGGCAGTCTCCCAATAAATATAGAATATACTAACTATAAGATTCTATTCAAATCAATCTAGAATTTAGAAAAGAGCTAGATTTCCTTGGACAAAGTCACATGACCCCTGGATCCACACATGACCTAAATATAAATCTGGATTCTAAACTTAAAACTCCTATCAAATACCATTAGAAATCAACAAATGCTATGTGTTAAATTTTACTTTATGCTGAAGTTCAATTACCATTACAAAATATAATCAATGAATCGATCAAATAGTATAAGCATAAAATCTTACAAGTCTGCAAGGATATGATCAATATAATATGACTTCTCAGAAAAGGAGCCACACATCTTGGCTAAATTGTTTTGGGGAATTCTAGCACTTCAGCAATAACTGGATGCTTCTTTCAATACAAGTTTTTAATTTTGTGATATATAACCAACTTAACCAACTTAAGTAAATCTAACTTTTTAAAAAATGGAATAATGAATGGAACCATGGAAGAGTAGGTTAACCAAAAAAGTAATACCAAATTATTCAGTTTACTAATGATAAAAGTCTTTATAATGACCATCTTCACTTCCACTATTTCTAGACACCCGATTCACAAATCTTCATTTTTTTGAACTTTTCAATTATTTTTAAGGAACTCAATTCCATCCAGGCACAACTTTCTTGGTATCAGTATATTCTCTAATAATATATTCCAAATTTATTAGATCAGGAATATATATTGGATATTAACATGCATTCTTTACTTTTAAAAAAGGTATAGATCATAAACATGTAAACAGTGTTCAATGTTAAGCTCTTGAAATATTTGAGTTCAAATACGGGAGATTTTTAGTTTCACAGATTTATGAGGATATCACTTGAACAAATTATATCTTGTATTATGCTACCGTTATATGTGTGCTAACATATTTTCTTCAGGTCCTTAAGCTATTCATACAAAATGATAGGTATATGTAATAGGCAAGGATTACTTGAAGTTTCAAAACACTTTTGATTAAGACTTTCACTAAAAAGATATTGTATACACAGTAGTGGAACAGTTTAGTGTCATTGTTATTTAGTCCTTATTGACATGACATTGTAGTTCCCAAAATGCTGCATTAACTTTTAAAAAAATATTTTTAAACAGCTACAATGAAGTTAAATGATAAAGTCATAACTACCTGAAGCACCATTTATCTTATTCAATCAACATCAATTACTTAAAATGATTTATTGCATCTCTTGCTCCTCACTGGGCTGAATTTATGGATAGTATTAACATTTTTGACTGTGAAATATTACTGTCATAACAACGGTATTTTGCCAAGCCAAAATAAATATAAGAAAGAGACATTTCTAGACATCTAATTCATCTAACATGAAAAAAGGCTGTCAACCTAGTCTAAATTGCAAAAAGCACATCTAGAAAATCTGCCTGGGCTTGTGCTGCTCTATTTAAAATTTATCATAAAGATTAATTATCTCATGAAAAAGTCATCTTCTTTGGAGTTAATTAATTCACAATCAATTAAGCTTAACACAGCTAACCAAAATTTCAAATGTGATACATGCTGAACTGAATGGAAAAGGAATTATATTTATTATATTATCATGGTTGGTTATATAATCAGTCAATGTTTAGACTGGATTTGCTCTTTTTATCCACCTGAGATGGGCAGATGTGGATGTTTGATGGTGTTATACAGATTTCTTGCAGGATGTAAGCTGTTCCAAGTAAAGCTGCCTTTTGCAACTGACTTATGGTGATTTTGTTAATTCCTGATGTGTTCAAGTGGCACTCCAGATGTTTGGAGATTGCACAAGGCACCTAATCCTTTCTCTACTCCCCAAAGGGACAAAATCAAAGTGGAAACAAGCATGATATCCCGAGACTTTCCCACCAACCTTAGACACTGTAATCCACTCCCTAGGACATTCTCATTGAAGATCAGTCTGCTTTCATTCCCCAGTCTCTCACACAGGGGTATACTCAAAGGCCATAGCTGGATGTAACCTACCAGTACTCAAGGCACTGGCATGACAATTATCTATACCTCAAATCTAGAAGGGTGTGGCCTTGGGTCTCCTGCACAGCTTCCATAAACTTGCATGCCTATGCTTCTAAGTATATTCTGCCTTCTTCCTATGACCTCAAGATAGTATATACTGTAGTGCAAACTGTGGAATAGCCTTGGACTATGAAATAACAAATAGTACATAGTCATTTGGTGGGCATCTGTCACTCAGAATGGACTAGAATTTAAATCTGTCTTCCTCTTAATCACTAATGTATATTACACTGATTCTCAACTGTAATTCACATATTTATAAGAATTGTAATTCCAACTGATGACATGCATGAATTCTTTTATACAATTATCTGTCTTTGATATAAATCTGTTCCTGTTTGATCTGAATCAGAAAGAAAACACACTGACCAGAAATATATACTTAAAACTGAAAAATTATATTCCAAATTTTAGATTAAACACAGATTCTTAATAAGTTAACCAAGGAAGGCCATCAAAGTGTTAAGAAATCAAAACGGTTACTAAGAACTATGGTACTGCAAAAATACAATGAAACTTTTTCTTTATCTCACCAACAGTCCCTACCATCTGTTCCAAAGAGTTCTCAATGTTCTGAAGCAAATTTGGGGAGTAGACAAATTGCAGAAAGGAGAGAAAATTATGTTTCTTTGATAAATACTACACTGTTAACAAACAGCACCAATTAGCAATTGGGAGTACTGTACATATTTTGATTACATTTCAAAAGTTGGCTTAAAGAAAAATTCTCTATATACTGTAGATAATTTGTACATTTCATTTTTGGAACCAGAATGGGAGACTTAAATACAGGTAATTCTTGACTTATGACCACAACTGGCCCAAAATTTCCACTGCTAAGCAATATGGTTGTTAAGTGAGTTGTACCTGAATTTACAACCATTTTGCCATGAGTGAATCTCTATAGTTGTTAAGTGAATCATGTGGTTGTTAAACGAGTCTGGCTTTCCCCATTGACTTTGCTTGTTGGAAGCCAGCTAGGAAAGTCACAAATGGCGATCACATAACCTCAGAAGCTAGAATCATCTTAAATACATGTTGTTTTGCCAAGTGCCTAAATTTTGATCATATGACCATGGGGATGCTGTGATGGTCATAAGTGTGAGAACCAGACAAAATCACTTTTTCAGTTTTGTAATTTTGAATGTTAAACAAATGGTTGTAAATTAAGAACTTAATTAATTAATTAAATTAATAAATTAAGTAAATTAAATTATAATCCATATGTGACTGAAACAACAATAGCTTAAAAACCAGAATTCAGGCTTCTAAAAATAACAGCTATTTTTATCTACCATTTTTTCTATCATATCCTTCAAGCTTTAAAACAAACACTTATGGATTTATGATTTCAGACTTTATCTCAATGGAGATGTGCAAATATTTCTATTTATCAATATGCTGTCCCTATTATTGTGTTCAATACAAAAATTACATTATACATAATTCTGCCATTTATTATGTTGGTTCTAGGAAAATAGTTCTCATAGCTTACAAAGAAGGGATGATACATCCCTAATTGAACAAATGTGGATATGAATATATAAACAATTAATAAAGAAGCTTTTCTATTGCTACCAAAGAAATTTGAACATTTTTAAAGGTATTGCTGTATACAGCTCTATTGGGATGTGCAAAATTCTGTACTACTATAACATTATCCATGAAGAGAGCTGTCAACCCTTTAAGTTACTCTAGCTCAGGAAACAAACATCACAAGAAATATTGGAGCTCCGTTGATATGGCTATATAACAGAATCTTGAAAGCCTGACAGCATTTCCTATTCCATCTCTTTACATTAAAGAGGGTCAACGCAGGTCAATATTGAGTTTCGTCTTCATTCTACCTGAGCTAGGGTTCTCACATATTTTCTTCAAGGACGTTTCTGTATGTGTGACAGTAGATCTGCACAATATCTCAAACTGTGCCAATTATCATAACCTAAAACAGGAAATGGGATCCCTGGACTATGCAGACTGGTGCAGGGTTGATTTACAGAAAAATCATTCGTGCACCCTTCCTTGCCATAGTGTTGAGATCACCATTTGTGAAGGACATGTCTTTACAGTAAAGTCTGCACCTCAGTAGTGGTATCCTGCTGTTGAAAACAGGCCGAAGCCAGATCAAGCAGCAAAGTAGTGCTTTCTGAGGGAAAGCAGAACAAGCCTTCCTATGTGAAGATTATGATTATGGAGGAGCCTGAGTGAAGTTAGTGATCTGCAGGGCTCGAGTTGACTGTCTACAACACTGACCTTTCCCATTGGCCTCTCTATGACCATATCCATTTGGCTGCTGGAGAGAAGAGATTCTTGCCCAGCAGCCAAAGCAGTTGCTCTCCCCATCCTTCCTTCTTCCTTTAAACTTAGTGTGTTTTCTACAAGTTCTTAGTTTAAATCTGAATAAAAAGGCAGGGGTGTGGTATCCCAGTGCATCATGGAGAACCTTTCCTTTCCTTTCCCCATAAAAATGAGCAGTTGCATGCGACTACTGAATTTAAGGACAAAAGATGACAAGGCTGCAACTTTCCCTTCATCTCAGCCAACAAGAATCAATTTCTCCACAGAAATAACCACACGAAGAATAACATACATACGCTGCCTAACTCCCTGGATGGTTATCGATCATTAAATACATTTAAAAACAAAGAAATACCAAAAACAAAGAAAAAATGAATAAAATGACAGAAATGACAAACTGAAAGAACAAAAAAGAAAAAAAAAAGAGAAAGGATTTCATTCACCTTCCCCAAAGGCTGGGATGAAGAACCAGGTCTTGAGGGCTCTTTGAAATATCAGTAGGATGTGTACTGTTCGAATCTTGAGGAAAACTTCATTCTGAAGGCAGGCACTGCCACAGAGCAGGCTCCAACAGAAGAGAATATATGTAGCTTAGGGTTGAACTCTGGAGTCCTCAGAGTTTGGATGTTTGCTTACAGACTGTTCATTACAGATAGCCTTCCACTTATGACCACAATTGTATCCAGAATCTTGGATTGTGACTACATGGATCTTGAAATGGACCACTGGGAAAAGGGTCCAGACCTCCCACTACACCTAGGCCCTCTTCCTGTCTCACTGGGGAGAATGATTGTGAGCATGCAGGCATTCACTAATGTTTTTTTGCCAGATTTGAGGTCCATTCCTAAAGCACACCAAGGGATTTCTTAACTTTTCAGAATGCTGGCCTTTGCAAATGTTTTCCCCTCTCCTTCCCTCCCCTTTCCTACAGAGCTTATCTAAGCCTTCTTTAGAAGGGAAGGGAAAACAGTGGCGAACTGCTAGTGTTCTGAGGTAGCATTTTCCTCTTCTACAGAAAATTCTAGCAAATGATAGTGTTCTGAATGGCTCAGAATGCTGGTGTGTTTGTTAGCCTTTCCCGCTCCTCTCCAGAGCCTTTCGGAGCCTTCTGGGGATGGGGTGGGAGAAGCCCTAGTGAATGCCAGCATTCTGTAAGGCTCAGAATGCCTGCACAGAGGAGAAAGGAAGTGTGCTGGGAGAATGGAACTGAAATCCAATGTCCTCTCTGCTTGCAATCTTCCCTGCTGGCTTCCCCATTGATTTTCTGGGGAAGCTGGCAGAGAAGATTGTAAATGGCAATCACATGATCGCAGAGCACTTGGCAACCATCTGTAAATATGAACAGGTTGCCAAGCACCTGAAATGCTATCCTGGGGGAAAGTAGCATAATGTTTTCCAATAGTAATGACATTTCCTAACAGAAGAAATAATCTTTACAAAAGATGCATGATAGAATCCCATGCATTAGCTTAGTAAATCTTTTTTTTTTTTAAATCCCAATTAGGGCAGTGTGGTCCTTTGGATTTGAGAGGGAAAGGGTGCTTTCACATACACAATTGCACTCCAAACCTGTATCTTCTAAAGGCAATTGCATCTTAGAACTACACAGCCGCCCTCCACAGTGTCAGGTTCTGTTAAAGAACACTGCAGCATGCTTAAAGCACCTTTTGGCCTCTGAGTTCAAGTGTGAGGGCTAGATCAAAAACAAAGGGCCTGAAATCAGGCTGATTCATTACAGCAACATTGCACAAGTGTCAACCAATCCTAAGTGACTAATAAGCCAAGTGACTCAGTCCATTAGGATTCACCAGCAGGAGAAAGAAAAGTAAGATTTGAACCTTGAATTCACTATACAGGTAGTCCTCCACTTACAACAGTTCATTTAGTGACTGTTCGAAGTTACAACGTCACTGAAAAAAGTGACTTATGGCCATTTTTCACACTTTCAACCATTACAGTATCCCCATGGTCATGTGTTCAAAATTCAGACATTTGGCAACTGATTCATCCTGGGGTCATGTGATCACCTTTTGCAACCTTCTGACACTTAACTGTGTTACCAGCTTAACAAGTGCAGTGATTCACTTAACAACTGTGGCAAGAAAGGTCGTAAAATGGGGCAAAACTCACTTAACAAATGTCTCACTTAGCAACATAAATGTGCTCAATTGTGGTCGTAGGTTGAGGACTACCTGTATTTCAGGACACACACAGACAACTGCTGCCACAAAGAAGAGGGAGTCAAGCTATTCTCCAAGGCGCCTGAAGGCAGGACAAGAAGCAATGGATGGAAACTAATCAAGGAGAGAAGCAACCTAGAACTAAGGAGAAACTTCCCGACAGTTAGAACAATTAACCAGTGGAACAACCTGCCTCCAATTAACCAGTGGAACAACAACCGGTGAATGTTCCAACGCTGGAAGTTTTTAAGAAGAGACTGGACAGCCATTTGTCTGAAATGCTATAGGGTTTCCTGCCTGAGCAGGGGGTTGGACTAGATGACCTCCAAGGTCCCTTCCAACTTTATTATTATTATTATTATTATTATTATTATTATTATTATTATTATTATTATTATTATTATTATTATTATTATTATTATTATTATTATTTGTGTGTTATTGTTTGCAGATGTGGATTTTCTCCATGGCAACAGCTTTGTAATAAAACTATTTCAACAATAGTTGTACCTCTAAATATCTACCTACAAACTGTATATCTAGTTTAAGAAATGATCAGGTAGATTCAGCCCTATTTGCTAGTTTTAGAGCTGAGAACTTTAAAATTAACTTTTGTCTTAATTGACCACAGTGAGACAAATGTCCCATTAGATGCTTTTAAATATGTATTTCTTATACATTGTTACTTTTATTATGCTTGAGTTATGCATTATACAAAGAAATGCTTCATAATCTAATCATAAAAAGAATAACAGAGCTACTAATACTGTATTTCACTGAAACATTATTTTATAATGATCTCAGAGAGATTGTAATACTGTATATACATGTATACAAAGTCCTCTGCTCTGTTTGCTAACACTACATGTTCACATATTAAAACAAAACTGACTACATTTTATTTAATATAGATTTGTTGTTAGACTACTGTATGTTCATAATTAAAATCATCTCTANACATCTGAATTGGCAGCATATGCTTGTTTAATGAGACAGGGCTTAAATATATTTTTATAGTTTTACAGTAAAAGATTATTCCTTCAAAACAGAGTCAACTAAAATAACAATACATTCAGAATTTCAAAGAATAATATGACATCAGAATAATAATTCACATGATGCCAAAGGTCTGAAACTGATAACTAATAGAAGCTCATCTTTCTCGCAAATGAAGAAGGAAAAGCAGCATGGTTTAGCTAGAATAACCCAAGGCAACAGTGGGAAACCTGTTTCTAAGAAAAGCAGAATTTCAAAACTGTCACCACCACACAGGTGGGCAGCCCAGCAACTGTACACCACATGCAGCCCTTAGTCTTGCTCAATACAGCCTCCAAAGCTATCCCTCAGAAGACACACAATAGGTATGAATTCATTCCAAAATACATATAATAAATATATCATTGACGTATTCAGTATCATAGTGACTTTTAACTAAAGACACAAATGCATAATACAGACATACAATTTATGGTCAATATTTTACTAATTCACATACAGCTTTACAGTCAATCAAACATGCTTCTTTGTCTTCATTTGTCTGCATGCTATATATGCAGCATGTAGTTAATATGATTAAACCTTTTTCTTGTGGGTCTACTATAAAAGGACTTGGACTTCTAAAAATTTCAAAGCTTTCAGTCCTTTTATAAACATATTTTTGGCTTATCTGTAGCAAAGAAATCATGCTAACTGTTACTCTCTTGGGACTCCCTTATTCATCAACTCCTCTTTCAACTTACAATAAGGTATACAATGTTTAGAAATGCAAACACAAACAGTTTAAAAGCTTCTAGAAGATTTCTTTTTCTTTCTCTCTCTTTTTTTCTTTGGTGAACACTTTTTTAAAAAAAAAAAATAGTACGGAGAGAAAAACTACTAGCCCATCATTATTCAACCATCAATATAAGAAATTGAAGAGAAATAATAACATTCTTTCTTGGCTCAATTGGATAGAAGTACTCATTAATTTTGAAAGAAATTTTGGAAAGAGGAACTGAACTGCATTGAAATGATGTACTATGGAAGAACACCATGTCTTGCGTTAGCATGGATGAGGTAACAAGATTTTTTCCCCCTTCCATAGTGTTGAAGCAGAATCTACCTTCCTATCACCTAAAGCAATTTTTTCACTTCCTAAACTCTTTCATCATGTTTGTGCCTTTGCCTCAGTGTTGACTTGACTCCTGGCTACTGGCTGGACAAGTCCATGTAGTTTTTGTGTTTTTTTTGCAAGATTTCAGAAGTGGTTTGTCCTTACCTCCTCCTTCCCAGGGCTGAGAAGAAGTGATTGGCCCAAGTCCCCCAGTGGCTTCATGCCCAAGGCAGGATTAGAATTCAGTGTCCCACTTTCTGGCTTGGTCTGTAATTACTCTTCAGGTATTTGAAGAGTGTTTTATATTTCCTCCAAACAGATGCTTTTCTTTTTTTAAGGCTAAACATACCCAGCCCTTCAATTTTCATAGGGCTTAGTTTTTAGTATCCAGGTTATCCTTATTGTCCTTTTCTGAGTTGCTTCCTCTAAATTCTTTTTTGAAAATGTGCTCCTTTTGTCTTTCAAAATTTGATCATTCATTCATTCATTCATTCATTCATTCATTCATTCATTCATTCATTCATTCATTCATTCATGTATTTATGTTATTTTAATTTCTTGACTAGCAACATGTGGGTTTGCTTTAAGTGTAGATGTTTCATGATCTTTATTATATTGTAGTTCATTTATCTAACTGCATTCCAGCCTCACAAAACTCCTGTTTGCATGTAAAAAGGCAATAATTGATTACTTGTCACTTTTTTATTTGCGGATCCAGGACAATTTTAAGCTAGATAGATTTATAAACCATTCAGTAATGTTTGATTTGAAAAGAAACATCTAAATTTACTCCTGGAAGAATATATGGTATCTCAGGGATACAATAAAATTATTTTGCTAAGACAAGCTGCTGCACTGGGTTGGAGTAGTAGTGATCAAGCATCATGTTCCACATACCACAAAGGACATTTAGCAATATAAATTTATATAAAGAAAACAAATAAATATTGAGACCCAGGAGTTGAGTCTTCTTAAGAGACTCCAGAACAGGATTTCAAGTTTGTTGCTAATGTTGAAAATTATGCAAGTTGGATCTAGAGACCCAGATTACAATCATTTATTAATGAGCTTGAGGCAAGCAATAGTTATAGTAATAAGGAAAGGTTCTTGGAGTCATTGTTGATAAAACAATGATAAAATTGTTTTCCAATGACAAAATGTGATAAACAATGACAAAATGTGGCTAGTATAAATTACAGAGATTTATTTTACACTAAAGATAATTAGAAAGAAGTGTGAAAATAAAATTAATAATAAAACTAATGCCCTTATGCAAATCTATATTTCACCTAAAAGGAATTGTGATTGAGTTAGATAAAATAGCAGGATGGAAAATATCTGGCTTCTCAAGGATGAAAGCAAAGAAAATAGCATTTCTCAACATGTTCAGTTCTCATGTTACTTTGTCTAGGAATAAAAAGTTCTAATTTCAGCTGGCAGCAAGATGAAATCTGAGCATTCTAGATTCTAAATAAAAGAGTTGAAGACCAGGGGAAAAAGATACCTCCCAAAAGACATAGTAATGTTTTACAAAATTCAATTTAATTGATTTGAACTCTAAATTTGATAAGTGCAAATTATTCAAAGAACAGAAAGCAGGAAAGGCACAGTTGTCTTCTTGTCTTAATAAAAATAACTTGACATTTAAAGTCAAGTGAAGCTTCTTATTCCTCACAGACTAATTCTTTAAAATGATGTACAATAACATTTTCTTTAAAACCTTTGTTTGCTGATTCTTATCAATGACTGAATAATTCCATTTATTCTATGGTGATACATATGAAGTTTGCTATTTTTTTTTTTATTCAACGAATTTGATTTTCTACTATTCTTAAAAGGATATTTAACTGGTAATGTATCAAGTCTCTTACCACTAGCTTACAAGCAAGAAAACTAGCTTCCTATAGTCTCATTAGACAAATTTTCTACAATGAAAAGAAAATTAGGTTACAGAAATTTTAGAAACTGGATATGTATACTGCAGCAGGTATTTATCAGTAAGTATGCTATGACAGTGCTCCCTTGAAATCTTGGAGTCTCTAGCTTTGACTTAAAAGAAAGTTAGCTACCCATTTAACAGATCCAAAAGGAAAACCCATCTGTTTTTGTTTCGAAAATACCAATTTCCATTCTCAGATTCAAGGAATCCCTATACATAAGTGAGTTATTAGCAGTGGCACACTGCTTATAACTTACTTATGCATAGGGATTCCTCATACCAGCTTGAGAGAGCCAAATGTTAAACTTACTGGACTTGTGTGAGGTGGTTGACAGCCGAGCTCCAATGTTTAGTGCATCTGTCCACTCATGCAGCATGGTGATCTCAATGGACCCAGCAGAAATGGTTCTTAAGCATTTATGGTTATGTCACTGATTATGTCAAAATGTGGTAGCAAACATGGAAGTATTCATGTCAGGATTTTAAAATATTCTGAAATAAACCACTTTAAAACACTCTAAAAACAGCCAACTCTGGCAGATTGCAGGAAAGCTAATATAAAATATGCATAACACTTTCCAAAGTTTATGAGAATCTAGGTATTTATTTCTAAAAATCCTAGGGACAGGATGTAGAACAGATATTAGTAGTGTTAAAGAGGAGACTAATCTTTTAATTCTAATTACAGGAGGTTGCCTTACATTTTTAGTGGCATTTCTTGATATGATTTAGTACAAATATTATAGCAAGCAGGTAAGATCATAGTATCAGCAGGGAACCTAGATGCTAGTAAATCATTTTCCTTGCTCCATCAATCTCAATTATTAAAGAAGGCAGTTTGTTCTTGGAAAATACCTTCCTGACATGCACATCTTTTACAGGCCGTGTTTCACATTACTTAGCTAAACAGTTCTGATAGCCAACAAATGCAAGAATAGCCAGCATGCAATAAGATTTCTGATAGCTTTCATATTTCATATTCTCTTTTAATTTGGATTTTGTAGCATACTATTAAAATATATGACAATTATCTAAAATTTCTGTGATTCATCTTGAATAGATTCTACACTTCCTGTAAACTGATTATTTAGAAGTGAAGCAATAAAGGCTGAATCATATATATAAGCTGTGAGGGTGTTAATATCTACCTACAGAAATATATTTGTATAATACACATAATACATATCAGGGCTAAAGATACTCAAATGGTACTGAAAATTTATTTAATCTGAAAATAGATGATGCTTTCATTTTCACATACTGTATTAGTCAGAAAATCACTCATTATTTTTTCATTGCAGTTAAACCTACTCTGAAATTATGAGTGCCCACATTAAAATTTACTTTTATAATAGGTTGTTAAGAAGCTAAATAATTTTAATTATTACATCTGCAAAAAAGATAGTTCATTATTAACTATTTTTTTCAAAGTTAAATAAACTTTGTGCATAGCAAGAGAAAGTCAGTACAGGCGACTTCCAGTTTGATGTCGTAGAGATACAGATACAGGAAGGCAAAATTCTGCTTTCCATGCCCGATTTTGCCCTGCTAGGGGTCCTAAAAGGGCCTAAAGTTGCCCTGAAGAAGCGATGATGAAGGAGGAGTGCCTCACTGATCACGGAGAGACAGCGGTCTTTCCATTCAATCCAAGGAAAATCCTCCAAACCGGCAGGGGAAAGACTAGCTGCATCCCTGTGGCCAGCCTCCAGCTACTGACAACCGAAGAAACAAAGCACTAACTAGCAGATCGTAAACAGCGTGTTTGGAACTGGGTGAGAATATTGATCCTTTCTTTACTACTTTACAACTGAATTTCTTGGAAAAGGATCCCAAGAAGCTAAAAACCTCCAAACATGAGAAGGAAGGGGACTGTAGCCCAGCTTTCCAGAGAAACGGAAGCAGATTTTAAGTTTCTTATAGGGACAGAAATACATAATACTGAAGTGGAAACAATATAAAGCTACAGTTTTGATAATTTGAGAATTGAGATAACTGCTAAGATTTTCTCTTTGAAAAAATATTGGGGTGAAATATAAGAAATCAACCTTCTGTTTTGAGAGTGGAAAATGGATATAGAATGGCATCTAGTGGTGGGTTAGAGAATAGCACTACAACTGCAAAGACTAATGCTGACCTGACAAGAAGCTTAGAAACAGATAACAACCTAGCTTCTTGGCTGCTCAGTGACTCCTAGCTTAATAGAGAACAGCTGGCAATAGAGCAAAATATTTTAGCATACTTACCTGACCTTCGTGGACTACTGAGCTCTGACTTTTAATCTTAAGAACTATTTGGAGAGAAAGAAAAATCTAACTTTTGGCTATGTTAGGCTGGGAGAGAGCTTTGGATTGTTTTTTAGGGTGGTTGAATATCTTGAACACTTTGAACATTGTGGATTACAACTTGGCCTGACTGACAATTTTTGGACCATGCAGCAGAAGGACTATTACAAAACATTGCTTTTAGTGCTGGACTCATATCTTGGAACCTATTGGATTATAAAGACTATACATTAAGACCAGAAAAACTAGATGAAACTTTTTTCTAGTGCCATCAAGATGAAGGATATATATTCTATGCTATAATTAATACACCACACAATTCTTTCATGCAAAGAAGACACAAGAAGAAACTATGATGAGATTAAAAACAATTTAGTTAACATAAATGAGAAAATCTCTAATTTAACTCTACAACTAGAAGGTTCCCAGACAACGACTACAAAGTATGAAGAAACAACCCAGAAAACAGAAGATGAATCAGAGGAAATTGATCCAGAGACGGAAAATATAAAAGAAGAGAAATATAAACTGCCACAGACAAATAAAACCTTGCAAGACCCAGCTATAATAATGAAAATGGAAAAGGGTCTTTACTCCTAGGTTTGCAAAATACACTTGAGGACAAGAAAGAAGACTTTAAAAAATGGACTATGGAATTGTTAGGGGAAATGCCAGAAATTGGGAGACAAAAAATGAAAATAGAAGCTGAGGGAGAATGAAAGTGGTAGTTACTTAAGGAATATAAATGGGCGGAATCCCCCCTCAAAAATACCTTACAGAAATTGTCTTCCTCATTCCAAGCAACTTTCATAAAAATAAAGGAAAAACCTTTAGCAATTTAGTTCCCTTGGCCTGGAAAGCTATTTGGCAAAGGAAGAAAGTTAGAGTTAGACTTAAAAAACAGAAGATTTGACTTACCAGAGGGGACATTATATGATTAAATATTTGTTTGAATATGATTAAAAGAATGGATAATCCTTACATATAATTAGACTTTTATAAGAAGAAAGATATGATTTATAATTAGAATAGCACTTTTATTTGATATGGGAAATATGAAAATATGAGGATGGCTTGTATAAATGAAACTCTTAGCTATATAAATGTAATCAGTCTTGAGAAAACCATAACTGACAAAGATATTCCAAATATTGATGGAAAATTAAACTTAAATAAGAACATGAAAAACAGGTTATTGATTTAATAAGATTTCAGTTGCAAATACATTTGAAATATAAATTGGTTAGAAAAGAGGTTATAAACTGATATTATTGTTATTTGTATAACACTAGAAAATATGATGAGGATGTTAATATTCAATTTTGTATGTATTAATAGTAACAAGAATTGTATTTGTGTATTGTTGGGAAAATGAAAATAATTTGGGAAGAAAGGACTAGGGAAAAAACACTGGATTGTGCAGTATTGAACAGATTTATATTGAAGAAGTTAATGCTAAATATGTGAACCCAGACAAGATGTTGTTTACTAAGCACTAAAGATTATAATTGTTAAAAATCAATAAAAAATTTTTTTTAAAAAAGAGAAAATCAGTACAGAGCAATTCCAGTTTACTTTTCTTGCTTTAGTTATATCTGGTGCTGATTATTAAACTACTTGTGTGGCAGGAATGCTGTGTGGCAATTGTAGTCAGTGTGACAGGTAGCAGCTAGGCTGCTAACTAGTACAAAATAAGGGAAACCACAATCCTTGTATCAAAATATCTACACTTGCCAGTTGCTGGGTGGTCATAATTTACTATACTAATCATTAAAACTCTAAATGGTTTTGAATCTGACTATTTGAGGATGGCAAATCCAGAATTAAGCTGTATAGAAGAAGAGTGGTTGGTGTAGGGCAGTGATGGCGAACCTTTTAGAGACCGAGTGCCCAAACTGCAACCCAAAACCCACTTATGCATCATCGGGTGCCGGGTGGGTGTGGCCATTAGGTGGGTGTGGCCCATTGGGTGGGTGTGGCCCATTGGGTGGGCATGGCTGCAGTGGTAACAGCAGACTGGGTGGGACTAAAAAGTTCAATCAATCAATTCCAACTTTGCAAGATCTTTTTTTCCCGGGAGAAGTTGAAATTGAGTGATTGATTGAACCTTCTTTTTTTTTGCACATGGCGGCGGAGGCCTAAAGCGAAAAGGTTTTATAAAACCTAGGTGAAGGCCTAGCACTGGGGCGACTGCACGCGTGCCCACAGAGAGGGCTCTGAGTGCCACCTCTGGCACCCGTGCCATAGGTTCGCCACCACTGGTGTAGGGTTACCATGTGCACTTAAGAAATGCAAAACCCATTACAGGGTTACAACCATTCATTTAGTGACTATTCAAAGTTACAATGGCATTGAAAAAAGTGATTTATGATCATTTTCACACTTACGACTGTTACAGTCATCAAAATTCAGAAGCTTAGCAACTGGTTCACATTTATGATGGTCAACTTTTGTGACCTTCTGAAAAGCAAAGTCAATGGGGAAGCCAGATTTACTTAACAACCATGTAGTAACTTAACAACTGCAGTGATTCATTTAACAACTGTGGCAAAAAAGGCTGTAAAATGGGGCAAAAATCACTTTACGACAGTCTCACTTAGGAACAGAAATTTTGGGCTCAATTGTGATTGTAAATTGAGGACTATCTGTAGAACTACTGCTTCTGAATGTAAGTTTTATGTGTCCTGTTTCTCAGCACAATCTTTTCCAATGTATAAGTGTGATAGAATGTAATCTAGATTCCCAGAAGGGAGGGAATGCATTCCAGAGGAGCAATTGATAACTCAGTTCAGATAGTTTATGTGAGAGAAAGGGGGTGAAAATGGCACCTCCCTAATAGTTCCAAAAGTATATGTCTTATGGCATTGTTAGCATGCTTTAATTTGTCAAGATTCTGTCTATGGGCGAGAAACAATAAAGAAATCTGCTTGGAAGAATCATAATATGTCCTTCTATGGAAGGGTTATTTTTTTGAGCCTGACAGAAGGAAAGGAGAGGGAAAATGGAAGAGGAGAGAGGGAAGAGGGGAGAGGGGAGAGGAGAGAGGGGAGGAGAGGAGAGGAGAGAAAGAAAGAATATTTGACTACTTTTTATTTCATTTTTATTGCAAAATAATGATTAATAATAATAATGAAGATGATATGCATTGAGCGAGTGCTGACTCTTAAATTTTCTCCATGAAGGATCTATCCCTATCCTTCAGGTTTTCTAACAATGCACCCACTGCACCTGTAAATGGATCCATCCACTTTGTTGCTGATCATTCTCTTCCACTTTTACCAGCTTTAGATCATTCTCTAGAGCAGTGGTGGCGAACCTTTTAAAGACCGAGTGCCCAAACCGCAATCCAAAACCCATTTATTTATCGCTGGGTGGGCGTGGCTGACTGGGTGAGCGTGGCCTCGGTGGTCACAGCTGACTGGGTGGGCATGGGTGTGGCCAGCTCGATGATGCTTGTGGGGAGGGATGCTTGTGAGGGCCGGGCAGGGTTGGGGGAGATCCAGGGGGTCTCTGGCAGGTGGGGCAGTGGACCGGAGGCTCGTCCTGTGGGGTTAGGCAAGGCGAGGCAGGGTGGGTGTGCCAATTGCCACGGGGCAAGGCAAGGCAAGGCAAGGCAGGGGCTGGAGCAGCTGCTGCCTGACACCATCAGCCCCCCCACACACAGAGCGCATGGGGGCTGCCGGTGTCCATCAGCAGCCATAGCCTCCTGCATCATGGCAGCCCCATCAGCGTGAGCGGAGACAGCCCCAGGATGGCCGGGAAGGAGCCCTCACCTGGTGCGGGTCCTGTCTACAGGGTGGCTCTGACGGGGGTGGTGGCTGCTGCTCTGAGCCCCTTGACTGGCCAACCACACAGAGAAGCAGGAGGCGGTGCTGATCCCTGCATCGCCAAGCCTGGCCAGCCGCAGATCTGGAAGCAAAGCTGTGCCGACCATCCTCTCACTGGTGGGGGCAGTGGCGGGGGAAGGTGAGCTGTGGCACATGCCCTCCCCTCCCCGCCCGGAGATGCACGTGGGACAATGCATGAATCCGCTGCCTCGTCGGGGTGCTAGTGAGCAGCCAAGGCGGCTCCAGACCCCCGGCTGCCCCTCCACCTCCTCCTGCTTCCCTGCAGGGCTGACCAGTCAGAGCAGCATCAGAAGTCACCCCCATCAGATCCGTCGAGTGGATGCGCCCAGGCTGGGCAAAGGCTTTCTTCTGGCTATCCCGGAGTGATTTCTGCCCGCACCGATGGGGCTCTGTGGCCAGTCCACCATTATTCAGGACAGACAGCATGGTGTGGCTGCTGACAGACACTGTTGGCCCCCATGCGCTTGCTGGCCTCTGTGTGGGGGCCGATAGTGTCAGGCAGCAGATCTGGAAGCGAAGCTCTGCCGACCATCCTTGCGCTGGCGGCGGCAGGGGAAGGCAGGATCTGGCATGCAGGCACCCTTTGCCACTGCTGCCGCACATTGTCCCGCGTGCGCATCCGGGTGGGGAGGGAAGGGCATGTGCCACAGCTCACCTTCCTCCACCACTGTCCCCACCAGTGCAAGGTTGGTCAGCAGTTTTCCTTCCAGATCTGTGGCTGGGCGATGCAGGGATCACCGCCGCCACCTCCTGCTTCTCTGTGTGGTTGGCCAGTCAAGGGGCTCAGAGCAGCAGCTGCCACCCCCGTCAGAGCCACCCTGTAGAAGGACCCACACCAGGTGAGGGCTCCTTCCCGGCCGTCCCAGGGCCATCTCCGCTCATGCCAATGGGGCTGCACTGCGGAAGGGAGATGGCGGCTCTGATTTCACTTACTCTCCCGCCAAAACAGCTCCTTTTAGGTTCCCTCACCCCGCCCAGCTCTTGCAACTATTCCCGGACTGCGCATGCATGGGGAGGGGGAGGAGCTCAGCAATGGCATGCGTGCCCAAAGGGATGGCTCTACGTGCCACCTGTGGCATGCGTGCCATAGGTTCACCACCACTGCTCTAGAGAGATATGTAATGTGGGATAATTTGAGCCCAGTCATTTGTGCCTGAAGTGAAAACTCTAAGCTGCTTTATTTGATGATTTATGTTGTTTGTTTTCAAACAAAGGAGTTTATTTTCTTGGCTGTCCAAGGCATTATCATGATTTTTCAAATTTCAAAAGTGTCAATACTCTCTCTTTATTCTGCTTCTTCAAAGTCCAACTTTCACTTCTATAGAGAATCACGAGGAATAATTTTGCCAAGCTCTACTCTGTGGTCTGTTTCTTCTCTGTTTGTTTCTTTACTGTTGATTGTTGGTCCTAAAAGATAGAAACTGTTACAGCTACATGCAGTCCTCAACTTATGGTCACAATAGGCAGCAGAAAATGTGTAGTGAAGCGCTGCAATTGTTAAATGACTGTGCCTGATTTTATCACTTTTTTGCCACAGTCATTAAGTAAGACATCATGTAACCGTAAATCTTTGCCTTCCTTGCTGGCTTCCCCATTGACTTTACTCATCAGAAGCCAACTGGAAAGGTCACCAACGGTGATCACATGACTGTTGGATGCTGTAAATGTGCGATGGTTGGTAAGTGACCAAATTATAATCACATGACTGTATGGATGCTGCGACAGTCATAAGGGTGAGAACTGGTCGTAAATCACTTTTTTCAGCACCACAATAACTTTGAACAGTAGCTAAATGAATGGGTCATAAATCAAGGACTTTCTGTTTTATTTTCCCTGAATCTAATTTAATTCCTGTTTTTTTTTCTTCCTCTGTTTCTATTGGATATAATGATATACATTTTTAAATATATCACTGATCCTTTGGAGAACGTGTGTTCTTCCTCTCTATCATTCATTTTCTCTTTCACACGCTAGCATACCACATGCATATATTTATTGGAGGAAATTGTTTTCAGCAAAAGATGGTAATTCTGATTGGCAATGTGAGAAAACTGGGCATTATCTGTGTCTGTGTATAATATTATTCTATTTGTATTTCAGAATGAATATTCATTTAGATAGAAAATAATTTTTCCCAGAGATTTTAATTTGGAATCTAAATGTTCCTTGATATTTTCCCCTTTTTGAAAAATAATATGCAAGGACAAAATGATTTTTTTCTAATAGGTAACCCACATGAACTTATAACTTCTCAAGATAATAAAATAGCTGACAAATCATACTCAACAAATAATCCTTAATAATACTACATCTACATGAAGGGAAGTAAGCACTGGGGTAACACAAGGTTCTGTCTTAGGCCCAGTACTCTTCAATATCTTCATAAATGACTTAGATGAGGGAATAAAAGGGGATCTCAACAAATTTGTAGCTGATACTAAGCTGGCAGGAATAGCCAGCATTCCAGAAGACAAGCTCAGAATCCAAAAATATCTTGACAGACTTGAACAATGGGCCCTATCCAACAAAATGAGTTTTAATGTGGAGAAAAGCAAGGTTTTACACCTTGGCAGGAAAAACCAAAGGTACAAGTACAGATTAGGCAAAACCTGGGTCAAAAACTGTGAGAGGGACCTTGGAGTCCTAGTGGACAGTCACTTAAACATGAGTCAGTAGTATGCGGCAGCAGTCAAAAAAGCATAGTTGCAATCCTTAGTTGTATAAACAGAGGCATAGAATCAAAATCATATAAAGTATTCAAGAGGTTTTGCCGAAAAAAATGCGCGGAAGGAGAAAGGAAAGATTTCCTGACTGCTCCTGATGTTTAATTATATTGAATTTAGAATCCAATCCTAAATTCCTCAGTTCTGAGCTGTGAGCTCCTGGAGGGAGGGGAGAAAGAAGGGACCCCCTTCTACCTCCCAATCAATCCCCCCCACTACAGAGCCGACAGGAGAACTGTGAACTTAGTGAAAGTTTTTGCAATCCAATTATAATAATTACGCTAGTCCAGACTGTACCTAAGAGCCAGAGTTGTACGTCCTGTTCTTGGGCAAGATCAAGTCAAGACTGGGCATATGTCCAAGGACAGGGCGTGACAACTTTGGCTGACTTGATCTGATTGGGCAGGAATACAGTCTCAACCCATGGGTGGATCCTCCATCTCCAGTGCTGGAGAAGCAACCTGGAATTAAGGAGAAACTTCCTAACAGTGAGGACAATTAACCAGTGGAATAGCTTGCCTTCAGACGTTGTGGGTGCTTCATCACTCGAGGTTTTTAAAAGACTGACAGTCACTTGTCTGAAATACTATAAGGTCTTCTGCTTGAGTAGGGGGGGCTGGACTACAAGACCTTCAAAGTCCCTTCCACTCAATTCTGATTGATTGATATCAATAGACTATTTTATTACATTTGATATTACTAGTTTACATCAACAATATCACTGTAAGATTACAGAGATAATTTGTAACTTATGGATCTGTTGTATTACATGAATGTTTTTTTCCTCCAAGTTTCTTTGAATATCTCTTAAGTTTATTTTCTTCCTTTTTGTCATTTCCCTATTTCTGATATCTACTCATGTCTATTATAGTAATTATTTCCAATTCCATTTGATTTTTGCTAATTTTATTTCTGAGCAAGAAGGCACAGATACCATTATATTCTAAAAAAACATTATAATATAATAAAGCAAATACTTAATAGCATTTTAATGTGGTAGGTAGAAGGAATGATGCAGAAGGGGACTTTCACTTCCCATTCCAATGCTGCACTCTAAACTAATGCTGGGAGCCACAGATAAAATTCTATTTAGAATACATAAGCAAACAATAAGTGGTTGCATAGCAGATCATGAGTGTTTATAGTATTTTCCTTCCTCCCTTCCCTCTTTCTTTCCTTCCCTGCTCTCTGTCCTTCTTGATTTTCTAAACAAAATTTTCATCACTGTATTATTTTTCCTTACAATTTGAGATTCCCATTTGAGTGCTCTTCTTACAAGCCAAACTGAAACAAGGGCATTTCTCCCACATTCAGAGAGTAATATTTCTTTTTCTGCTTTTTTATTTAGAAAAAAAATAAATGCTATTGAGTTCCATAAGTCTGGTTCCTTCATATTTTTTGTACTTGGTTATAAAGAACTCTGGAAGCACAGCTGATTTTTGGAAGTCTCCCCCTCCAAAAAAACAAAACAAAGCAAAATCTTCCCAAAGTCCCTCTGTAATATGTTTGGAAAAACAGCCCTGTGATCAAGAACTGGCTGAGGAATTCTGTGAGTTGAAGTCCACAAGTCTTAAAGTTGCCAAGGTTGAGGACCCCTGATCTAATGTACTTCTTATATGATAAATTTTCACATGTATGATACCTGATTTTTAATTACACAGTGGTAGGTTTTTTTTTTTTTTGTATTTTCTATTTTTTCCCCTCAGAATGAATCTTGGAATTATGTTAATGCAACTACCTGATACTGTAATAGGGAAAAGAAATGAGCAAACTACTTTGGAGAGGGGGGAGGGTACGGAACTAGGCTTAACTTTAAATATGTGAGTTAGGTTTGATTTTATAATATTTGTTTGAAATCCACATATATAACTTGCACTTTTTGTTTCCAAAGCTCACAAATCAATTGCAACCCAACCCCATCAGATTTTTTTTTAAATTATCTTCTCCAAATTCCCATTTGGAGAAAGTGAAAGCATTTGATAAATGTCTAGTTTGGAGCAACTAACAACTTGTCAACTACAATCATTGGACTCTCTGATGATCATCATAAACTGTAAGATTAGATTTTAAAAACAGACTAATTTGAGGATCAAAGCTTGTGACTGTGTTTACAGAACAGTCTATTTCCACAGTAAGAAAAAAAGAGAGAATTAATTGGCTTGCGTAAATGAATCTTGTGTCATGAAGTATAAACTATTAACTTCATGAAATGGCAAGAAAAGCTCACATATAAGAACAGTAAATGCCATTATATGCTAATTATAATCTAGTATTAGTAAATCTCCTGGCTAGCAAATGTTATGTCAGGATTTTTTTTTTAATGAGCAAATTTTGCAGGAGCAGTGATAACAACAGCTGTTTATAACTGAAATTACACATTTCCAAAAAGGTCAACAAAAATTGAAGATGGGAGTGGCTTGATATTATGCATATTAATTATTTTAAATGTACAATGCAGGTATGTAAACTAACAAATTATAGTAAGGTTGCTTATTATCGTGGAGAAAAAAGTTAATGATACACACATATTTTAACACAATGTTTCTTCCTGTTTAGTCCTGAATTTCAGGAAAAGTATCCCATTGTTATCCCATAATGTGTATGCCAGTACATATAGATTAACTTCTGAATTATTAAGACGTTTTGTGCATTAAGTTGAACATATAGAAGGATATTGCATTCTGACTATGGTAGGGATAGAGGGAAACAGAGATACAAGCCTTGCTTAGCAACCTTACCAACACCCTATCTGGTGTTCTTTTCAGGTCTTGAAGCAATAAGACTCCCCCCTCCCCTTCTTGTGGCAACCCAGAATGAAAAAAATGGCTGCAGCCAAGTTTGTTATAGAGTTGACATAGTAACTGCGAGAGGGACCTTGGAGTCCTAGTGGACAATCACTTGTATGAGCCAGCAGTGTGTTGCAGGTGCCAAAAAAGCCAACACAGTCCTAAGCTGCATTAACAGAAGGATGGAATCAAGATTATGTGAAGTGTTGGTACCACTTTATAATGTCTTGGTAAAACCAGACTTGGAATGTTGCATCCAATGTAAAATAGAAGTTGAGATTCTAGAAAGAGTGCAGAGAAGAGCAACAAAGATGATTAGGGGACTGGAGGCTAAAACATATGAAGAACAGTTGCAGGAATTGGATATGTTTAGTTTAATGGAAAGAAAGACTGGGGTGATATCATAGCAGTGTTCCACTATCTAAGGGACTGCCATAAAGAAGAGGGGGTCAACCTATTCTCCAAAGCACTTGAAGGCAGAACAAAAGGTAATGGATGGAAAGTAACCAAAGAGTGAAGCAACCTAGAACTAAGCAGAAATTTCCTCACAGTTAAAACAATTAATCAGTGGAACAATTTGCCTCCAGAAGTTGAAGGTGCTCCAACACTGAAGGTTTTTAAGAAGAAATTGCACACCCGTTTGTCTGAAATGAAATTGGATTTCCTCCAAGATCCCTTCCAACTCTGTTATTCTGTTAATTTCTAGCTTTAATCATTGTATCAAAATAACTACACCTAAATAACTCACTTGAAGTATAATATATAATATCTATTAAATCATAATTACATTATAAACTATTAACTTATAGTATTAGGATAAATTCATGACTATTAGCAACACACATTTGTTTAGAAGATTAATGTTCATAATGCTAAGATCAATGTCTGTTGTAAAATTATATGCTCATTTTATAACTATATTCATCATAATAACCTTTTATTTAAATATGGAATACTATGCAGCATATTCCTGGTACTAATCTCCCATAGATTTTATTTACAACACATTATTGCCTGTTTCAAAAAGCATTTTGTAAAATGGATCTTTTAAAAAGTTTTGAAGATGATATTAAAAATTAAAATGTATGTTCTTTCTGTGAAATCTGCTTCCTAGGCTATGTGGTTTTTTTTGCCTGTGAATAAAGAAAAAGATGATGATTGAATAAAACAGGATAAAAGACTTGCATAGAAAGCTTCATATGCACAGTGATGTTATCCACTGTGTGATATCCAATATTCAGTATTACATTACAGAAAAGAGCAGGATGATTTGGAGAATTTCAGATTTGTCTTAAATATGTAATTTTAATTTTAACATATGCTGCCTTTAGTCATCTGCATAAAATTATTTTTAGAACTTTGTAATAAGATATGGAAAGAGATCAATTTATCAGGATTCTTGTTCAACTGGTAAGCAGGAGATAATTTGTATAATATGTTTAGTGAGTAGAGCAAAAATTAAAAGCCTATTCCAAATCTGGCTGCAATATTAGAGAAACTAAATATCAATAAAGTTGCTTCTTTTTAATGCCTTTAAAGCCAGTCTTCAGAGGACTGCTTAGAGAAATTCATGCATCCATTTTTGCAAGTGGCCTGCCAGTGCCTTTTCCCTAGAACTGAGTGAGTGTAGCTGGCACAAAGCCAGCTTCTTGCCAAAGGCAGGACTAGAACTCAGTCTCCTGGTTTTTATCCGCATGCTTTGAACCACTGGCTCTTTTCATTAAACTATACGAATACTAAACATAACAAAGGAAATGTTGCAATACAAATACCGGCATATTTTCTCGTAGTAAATACAATCACCTTGCATTTTAAATATGAATTTTAAATGAATGAAAATTCTATATTGCCTTCCTCTGTGTTTAAAACCTAAATCTTTAAACACCCATCCCCCCTGACTCCCCTTTTATTTTGTTTTCTGTTTTTAACTATAAAATTGTTTCAGTTCTTTCAGGAAATTACATTCTGAAAAACTAATCTTTAAATCAAGCACTCAAATGAATGCATGTGGATAGGAAAGCAGAACTACAAGAGCAAGCTTAGCTTGATCCATGTGCGTTAATGAAGCTGCTAAATCACTAACTCTGATTGAGAAGCATATATATCTTAATGGGCATCAGATTTAAGAGTAATCTGCCCAAATTTTATTGTACATTCAGTGAAATGTTAATTGGCACACTGCCATTTACACTGAATACTTTCTTTCAACATTACAAATAAGGATCAATTGTCATTTATGGAAGTTGTCACACATTAATTACAGTAATCATGTAATTATTTAATGAAATTATTCTGTTGCCACTGAAAATCTTGTATTGACCAAACTCTTTTCATAACTGCAAGAATCAAATGATGACACTAAAATGTATTCACAGATTCATACAATTGCATCCATGAAGCGTGAATCCTCAGGCCCCAAGCCAATATTGTTTGACTATTGATTCCCCAGGAAAAAAAATCAGGATCTATAAGGATCAATATTTTTTTTTGCATACAACAGCAGATGAAACCTTATTTTGAATAAACTATGAGTTAATAAGTACTTTTATAAAATCTATTTAGTTTTGTGACTCATGCTACAGAAAGAATACAAAGTGACTATTTACTTAATTATTTTTCCAAAAACACGCCCCAAATCTCCAGTTGCAAATTCTCTCTAAAATTTCAATGCTACAATACAAGAAAAGTGAGAACTAATACTGCCATTTCTCACATGCAAGGAAGGAAGTATTTAAGACTCTTTGTTTGGTTTTATAAATCTTTATACAATTTGAATGTCTGTTCTATGACAAAGCTGATCAGCAGGTTATCTACTGAATAAAACTTTGTGGGACAGTGGACAAATCTGAACTACTTATAAATAGTGTCTGTAAGAAATCATCTATAAACAATTTATTCTGACATTCAAGTAAGTTCTGTACTTTAGAAGTGTTGAACTTGAACACTGTAATTCAACAGTAATCATTGGATTCTAATTTTTTTCTCAAATGTTCTTCAAATAAAGGTATTTAAGAAAGCATTCTTCATGTACTTTTCATTATGTCTGGAAATAAATGTTTGTTCTGTCAATAACTTAGTTTAGGAGATGTGTTTTATAGAATTTATCATTCATGTAAACTTTTTAAGCTTTTGGCTTAAAAAAATCAAAGAACATAATTCTTCTAATATTGATTTCTTACTGTGTTCATGATTATATAGTGATAAGAACTGATAAATAACATATTTTTATAGGTTAAAGTAACCCCAAGGTATATTCACGCAGAAATTTCAGATACAAAGTGAAAGAAAATCAAATTACTAGGTGAGAGGGAGACATGTGCAAAAGAGACACATGGATTTTTTAAAATTCATTCAGATTTTTTTTAAAAAAATAATCCTTGAATATGTAACGTGAATGTGATTGTGATTATTGTGGGACTATACTTGTTTCATTTATCCATAACAGTGAAGTTAAACAACTCAAACAGGTATGTGTACAGCCTATCACTAAGTAGAGCTGCCTTCCTTATTCCATTCTCAAACTAATCCAATTATTTTCTGAAATTAAAATTCCAAACCAGACTAATTTATGGTATTCCATTTATGGAGTACCAAATTAAATAGCCTGTTTCAGAGCATGTCTATTTCTGGAAGATTCTGAATTACTTTCAGTTTCAGTTTGGAAGATTACTTTCTGTAAATTTACTCCTGAAACTGTTAGATCAGTATGATCTGGAATTGCAATAGGATATTTTGGAGTTTTCTAAAGCATTTCATTACTGGCAAGTTCCATTAAAAAAATAATCTGCACTTTGTAAGTAATTCAATCAATAAATCCATCAATTAACCAATAGAAACAAATAGTTGAGTGAGGGGCAAGCTATGCAATATATAGCATAAGTGTTGTTTTCTTGGATTTTCCTATATGTTTTTCCTTTTCTTTAAAAGGAAGGAAAGCCTAAATTGGATTGAACAGAGCTACAATGGAATGGATGGAATGGGAGAAGGGTATACATCAATTAACAAAAAGTGTCCATGAACATTTTCCCATTTTCTGAAAGAATTCAAGTTTTAGGAAATAAAAGAAATAAACAAAACTTAAGCAGACACAATATGTACAATAAATGGAATGGAATAACTGCCCAAGTGCCCTCAGGACTGAAATGCAGTACATAATTTAATAAATAGTAAGAAACTGGCTGAAGGCAGTGGCGCACAAAGAGGATATATATCAGTGGTGGCAAACTTATGGCACAGGTACCAGAAGCGGCACTCAGAGCCCTCTCTGTGGGCACGTGCACCATTGCCCCAGTCCTAGGCCTTCAGCTGGGTTTTATAAAACCTTTTTGCTTTAGGCCTCCACCGCTGTGTGCAAAAAAGAAAAAGGTTCAATCAATCAGTCAATTTCAACTTCTCGCGAGAAAAACAATCTTGCAAAGTTGGAATTGATTGATTGAACTTTTTAGTCCCACCCAGTGTGCCATTACCACCGCAGCCACGCCCAGCCAATGGGCCACACCCAGCCAATGGGCCACGCCCACCCGGCACCTGATGATGCATAAGTGGGTTTTGGGTTGCAGTTTGGGCACTCGGTCTCTAAAAGGTTCGCCATCACTGATATATATCATATGGAATTGCTAGAATTTTTAAGAGAAATACATCACAATGAGAACTTCTATTGCAAACCCTAGCTATCTGCCCTGAAAGTTGATTTCTTAACTGTAATTACAGCAGCTAGATCTATTAATTCAGAACACTTCAAAAGCTAAGAATTGTAGTAATAGTTTCAAGTTCATTAATTGTTTATTAACACATCATGTAGAATAGAATAGAATAGAATAGAATAGAATAGAATAGAATAGAATAGAATAGAATAGAATCTGGAAGGGACCTTGGAGGTCTTCTAGTCCAACCTCCCGCTTAGGCAGGAAATCCTATACCATTTCAGACAAATGTAAGTAATTGGTTATGTATTTAAAATTATCTAAGAATAGCAGACACAAGTCAGACATATCTGTGAAAGCAATATTGAAAATGTATAGATTTTATTTTTACAGGAGTAAAAAAAATTCTGAAAGAAGGAAGCAGCAAATCACTTCTGCATTATTTTCCATGAAACTGCATGGTGAGCCCATGAAGTCATTATAAAGAGAGCTCTCACTTTCTTTGTTAAAACCTAGACTGGATCCAATCTCATACCTTCTGAATTCTTTTCCTGATTTTGTGATAATCAAAATATCTTGGATGCATAAAAACTCTATACCATTCTAAAACTTTTTCAGAAACTGGTGAAAGAGAGCATAACTAAGAAGACAATTGAAAAATCATAAGTCAGCTTCTTGCTCTTCTTTTCTCCTCAATAATAGTAACAATGGCAATGTAATCTTGTGCAATCCACTAGCATGTGAATTGTGGCAGAGTGAATGAATAGTGCCAAGAATGACAATGCTTGCAAAGCAATCATGGCACTCATTTTAGGCTCCATGCTATTTTCATTAATATTCTCAGTATTCAATCCAATAGAGTTTCATTAGAACAAATTATAAGTTGAATTTGTAATGATATAATGTTTTAAAGCAAAATGCACATGTTCTTACTCTAAGCACATCACATTACTGATTTGTTTATGTATGCATGCAAATTCATTCCAGGAAAGTAGCTTGAATGATCATTCCAAAACAAACAGGCTGTTCTTGTGGGGTTTTTTTTAAAAAAAGAACCCTAAACATTTATGATACAATACTTTTGTAGCATATGATGAATTTGATAAATCAGAAAATCATCATCACCATCACCATCATCATGATAACCATCATTTCTGTCAGAACCAATTAGATATAAAATTAGAAATCAGCAGTTAGTACTTCTCCTAAAATGGGAGGGCAAACTACTAAAGGATCCTTTATCACAGTGGTTCTCAACCTTTTTAATGCCGTGACCCCAACTGGTCGTAAGTCGAGGACTAAACCGGTCGTAAGTCGAGGACTAAGCCGGTCGTAAGTCGAGGACTAAACCGGTCATAAGTCAAGGACTACCCAACTGGTCGTAAGTCAAGGACTTTCCCTGCCCAGGAGCGCCGCACATGCGTGGTTCCGCCCCCTGCGCCGGCCGAGACATAGCTGGCAAGCGGCAGAGACGGAGCAGGCCGACCACCAGCTGGCCCAGCCCAAGGGAGGTAAGGCACCCGCCGGAAAAGGGGGGGAAAATGGCAGACAAAAAAAGGCAGACAAAAAAAATGGCGGACAGCCTTGCTTGGCGACCCCCATGAAGTGGTTGATTGACCCCAAATGGGGTCCCGACCCACAGGTTGAGAACCACTGCTTTATGAACCCAAGGCCAAATCCTAAGCATGGGAATGTGTTAAGATTGTATCCTATACCACTTACTTTATATAATTAAATTATTTTATTTAAACTTTTACTTTGTCAACTACATAACAAATGTCATGGTATTTTTTCCACAGAGTCAACATCACTGTGTGGACTCAGTTTCAATCAAGACTCTTATATAGAATAAAAAAATTCCATTATAATCTTCCTGATTTGATATACCCAGTTCTCATTTACCTTTTATTTCTAAAGTAAGTTTCTTGATTGCTGATCTTTGTCAGACTTTTACTTCACAAAGTTACATTGTTGTAAAGACATCAGTTATCCTTAAACAATTAAGAATGGTGATTCTATACAGAACATACTGTATTAAAGCATATTTATTTCAGATTCTAGGCTATTTCATTATAACACTGTTCAGACAATTAATAGCATATATTTTAGTACGTAATGTTTCAATTTGTGCTTACCTGTTTAATGTCATAAGCAAGGAGAACGTATCTTAAATCTGGAGATACTGAATATCTGGATGCTTTGAAAGTTACCTATGAAGATATAAGCGAGTAAGTTTATTTACAGGACTGATATGGTCTTGTAACTGATGTAATCACTCTATGAGGCTCTCAACAATCCATAAAAAGATGGTTAAAAACGAAAGTACCTTTCCCACCAAGCTCCAGACAAAACATCTTCATAGCTCATCCCCATCCTAGCCCAATGCTTGGGGGAAAAGCCCAGTCTTCACAAACCTCCAGAAGGCTAAAAGATAATAATATAATAATAATAATAATGATAAAGTTGGAAGGGACCTTGGAGGTCATCTAGTCCAACCCCCTGCTCAGGCAGGAAACCCTATACCATTTCAGACAAATGGCTGTCCAGTCTCTTCTTAAAAACTTCCAGTGTTGGAGCATTCACAGCTTCTGGAGGCAGGTTGTTCCACTGGTTAATTGTTCTAACTGTCAGGAAGTTTCTCCTTNTCATGTCCTCCCTCGTCCTTCTCTTCATTAAACTAGACATACCCAATTCCAGCAACCGTTCCTCATATGTTTTAGCCTCCAATCCCCTAATCATCTTTGTTGCTCTTCTCTGTACTAGGGCTGGGGGAATCACTGAGATCCCATCAGGTAGTAACATTTAAGGACAGAGACCTGGAGTACAACCATTCTATCTAACCTAATAGGATGAGCAGAAACCCTCAGGGAGAGTTGATCCTGCAAATAACCTATCCTGTCTCACATAGCTGATTATAGAAAGTACAAGACATTTAAGAAACCAGGACCTTTTTTTTTTTTGCAATGTTACAGTAGCCACATCTTTTAAGAATGCTGCCTTCAAAGGCTTGTGCATATACTATATGTGCATATGCAAGTTCTGATCAGTGGTGGGATTCAGCCAGTTCGTATCAGTTCAGCAGAATTGGTAGCTATTTTTTTTTTGCCTAGGCCCAGAATGGAAGCAGCATCCACGCAGAGAACCGGTTGTTCACATATTTGAATCCCACCACTGGTTCTGATGCTTTTTTAAAAATGAAGAAAATAATACTACAAACCTAACTGCATCTGATGATATAACACAGAACAGGAATGGAGCTGCTACTGCAAAGCTGGGACATTGTTTTATTTATTTGCTCCTCCCCCACAGCCTCTGCCTGCAAATGCTACAAACATGTTTGTTTGCTGTCAGTGTCCACAATGTGTTGGGCACACTTAATCTATTGCAAACTACCTTCCAAGAAGTAGTGCAAGTCTTCCAAGGAATGCTACTAATTTATTGCTTGGATGAGGGGTGCTAATATTCTTTGCAAAATATTCATTTTAACTCATTTCATGCTTCACAGGTAACTATGTTTAATGTTTAAGGACAATAGTAAAACTCAAGTTTAAAGTATTTGGAACATTTCAAAGCAATTGGTGCTATAATATGTTGATTTACTGTTGAAAAGAAAAGAAAAAAAGGGTGAAAATCCTGGTAAACAGCATAAAATCCTTAAAATGACCTTTAAATTTCAGTCTAAGCAATTTTCAGGTTTTAGGTAAACATGGATCTAAATAATTATGGGTAAATTTGTAACCTGTGGCAGTATTCGAAACAGCTCAGTTATTTATGAAGTCTATCTATCTTTGCCCTAAGCAAATTACTTTGGAAAAGACAGCAGCATGATTTCTGAAAATGTATCATGCACCTAACTGTCTTTAACTATTTTCTTCTGATCTTTCTATTTAGAAACAAAAACAAACTCTTCTCACTAGTATGGTAAGTAGAGAGGAAAAAGAAGCATTGTCAATCTAATAATATCTTTTTCGAGATAAGGATACATGACACTCGATTAAATTTGAGGCTACAATTTAATCAAAAGTTATTGGTAGTGATGGAAAGATTTAATGTATGTGATATAAAAGAAGGCTCAAATTATAATTGTAGCAAGAAAACTATATATTCATCTCAGCTGAATATATTTCCTAACTATAGACAAAAGAGCTACTTAAATATGAAGGAAAAGATGGGATGAATATCTTTAAACAACTGCTTTGACAGAATTAAAACAAGAAAAAAAAATATGGAGGGCAATGTCCACAACAGGATTCTTGTTAATATGCCTCTGTGCCCCATAGGAATGGGAAATTTGGGAAGCATTTTTTTTAATTTTTGTAGTATTTTACATTAATATTTCCTGCACTGCAAATTCCAAAGTATGTTTTTTTCTCCAGAATTAAGCATATATATAAAAAAAACATTTTCAAATGTATTCAAAAACACTTTTATCCAGTTTTGCTCATTGCCCCATATTGTATTTGGATTCTTTAAAAATATAGTTTTCATTTTAGCTCATCCAATTTAGCTAGACTTCTTTTTCTACACCATTGTGTGCATTTTTATTAGACACAAATCTGCAAATCAACCATACAATGAACCATATTTTATCAGCATTTGTACATCATAAAATGTTTCCATTTTCCCATCCAAGTAAAATCTCTGTCATTGTGTACAAACTCACTACTTGCTCTATCTTTCTGGCATGCTTTATAACTTGCATTTTTTTATAGAACTTTCATGTCAAACACAATTACCTCGGTCTTTGATATATTGATGTTTAGACCTCATTCTTTAGCTACCATACATTCTATCTAGCATTTGCAGGAGATTCTTCAAATAGATAAAGCTTCATAATCACAACCAACAAACCTTGTATACAAAAATTCTTATGGATTTGTCCATATATACATTAAATAACCAAGGGGATGCCCCTGCCTTACACCCTGTTAATAGTAAAACATTCCACTCATTCCCATGCCTACTTTATTTCACCATATACCACTCTTATAACAATCAGTGAACAACTTTCAATTCTGAATTTGTATAGAATATTTGACCCTTCAAGCCTATTCACGTTAACATATACTTTCACCAAATTTGCAAATGTATAATAATTTTTATTTCTTACATTCATTTAATGTTTAATCTCTTATTGAAAAGAAAAGATTTAATTGCCCAATTCCTGCCCAAAATACAGCTACATTGTACCACACATTTTTGGTTCACTATCATTTCTTACATCTTTTCCATAAGAATTCTGCCAGGCACCTCCCCTGGGCACATTTAACAAAATGCCCAGGCTCTTCAATCTGGATAAGAACTTTTGTGATCAACTACAAACAGCCAATCTTTGATAGGTCAGTTAGCTGGTGTTACCTGATTGGTTGGTGGGTGGAACCTTTTCCTTTGAATTCTAAATGGGGGGGACTTGGACCTGCATTAAAGTGTAGGGGAGCAGAACTACAAGTCCCAGCAGCTCAAGGGGGAAAAGGAGGAGACAAAACTGTGAGGAGAGACTGGAAAAAGGCAGGAAAGTAAGGACTGAGGTGAGAGACAGTGTTGTTCTGAAGGAGAGAAATGCTGTGACATTCTGGGGTGACAATTCAAATCCAGCAGCAGAGCTCAAAAATAGCTGACTTCCAGATCCAGCAACAGTTTCCCCGGTTCATCACCTTTGACTAGAGAGGACTGTTATCTTAATTAAAACCTCACAAATCCCACAAGATGTGTCAGTGTGTTTGGGCCAGACAAGCTAGTCAGAGGGACAAAAGGGCCTGATCATCATCAGCCCCTTGGGGTGTGTGTGTGTGAGAGAGAGAGCTACATATAATTTTTAAATTCACTTTTGCTACCTTGCCTTTTGAATAGGAGAACAATAACATCTTGTCCAATTCTTAGCAAGATGTAATTTCTACCCACAAATTATGTTCTGACCCACATTCAGAATCTGTCATCACCTTTGTATTCTTCAGAAATTCTTTTAATCTTTCATCATAAACAATCAAATCAGTCATATTTAGCATTTAAATTCATTACTTTGCCTTATGAACAGAATTAAATTTTAATCATGTATTCAAAATAAGCAATTCTTTTCCAAGCAGAGACCTATCAAGCAATCAACATTCTGATCCATTCTTGGCCCCTAAAATAATCTACTCTCTCTTTCTATACTTACCCACTCTTATGTATGACTCTGAACTGGGTAATTTTGCCACCATTGCAAATGGTGCACAATGTATTCCCAAACAGATTCTTCAGTTATTATCTCAGATTCTTTGGTTATTATCAGCCAATAATTAATACACAATTTTTATCAAACTATGAATTCTTTCTTTCAAAAGCACAAACAATAATTCAGATATTTCATTCATAGTTAAATGTTACCTTCTTCTATGTCCAATAATAGAATTTTTTTTTTAAAAAAATAACTTGTTTAATATAAAACAGGCTAATATTTTCTGACCCTATTAAGAACAATTGCAAGGCCTGTGGATTTGCCCCTAATGTGAAGTAAGGAATGTTACATTTATAATTTCCAACTTTTTTTATTTCCAACTATTGGTAAATATATGCAGATATAAAAATGACATGACACTATGCATACTAATAAAGATAAAACCAAGTATCCTTACAAATAATATACATCTGCTTTTCCAGATAAAAATATGCATTATAACAGTTTAATCAAGGAACCACCAAGAACATCCTCACCAACACTGACAGGGAAAGCCACTTGTATATAATGAGGTTATCTAAATGGGTAATGAAATCTCCACAAGAAAATCACCAAACTCAGAGAGCATCAAGGATCCACAGTGATAAATGTTAAAACTGTTTCATTGTATCATTGTATTGTTGTGTTTATACCTAGCATGTTTTAATTGATACAAGTTCCTCTGGTATTTGAATAAATAGAAAGACAGAATATGAATTTACTAGTAAAAAAGTAAATAAATATATTTAATATGAATCAGTATTCATGGATTAGTTAATACAATGTTGTGCTTAAAAGACATAATATAAGCAGCTGTAACTTGAATTTCATTATGAAACTCCTGAATACTATTCCATTTGTCTTCTGAAATATTCACACCTGATTTTTACATTAGATCAGATAAAGGAGAACTATGGAGATTTAATGCTATACCCAGGCCCACTTTAAATGAATTATAAATGTGTCCCATGTTATTTAAGCTCAGACTGGAGGAGTTAGTGGAAAATAATAAGAATGAGATTAATTTGATCTCTAGTAACCCTTTGCTGGACCAAAGAAATAATTTTAATAGAACCAGACTCTACATTACATGAAGTTTTGGATACATATTATTTATACTAAATGTATATATTTCATGCATGAAAGATCAAGCATCTGACATCTTAAGAAAGCAGGTTTCACCTGCATCAACAGTGTTGCATTTAATAACTAAAAAATACAAATATTTATCCGGGCTACTTTATCAAATTTGTGTCAGTTATGTTCAGAATTTTAAAGGTATAAATTTAAAAGAAATGCATGAATAAAATTACAGGTAGTCCTTGAATTACAACCACAAATGGAACTGGAATTTCTTTCACAAGTTGTTGTGATCATAATTTGAATCAGACCCAATTTTATAACAATTTTTACCATGGTTGATAAATGAGTCATGTGGTAATTAGGCAAATCCAACTTCCCCAATGAGGATTTTTTTTAAAAAAATGTCACAATCACATTCCACAGGACATTGCAACCAGTCATAATGCAAGCCAGTTGCCAAGCTCCTGAACTGCAATGTCATAACAGTGAAGGGTGGTACAATGCTACAATGCAAGTCTTAAGTAATTTCTTCACTTTTAAGTCACTTTTTCTAGAGGCTGTGAATTATCATTAAGCAAATAGTTGTAAGTCAAGGACTACCAATTATATTCTCACTCCAACTGAGCTTCAGAGAAGTCTAAGTTTAATTCAGTTTAAAATCTTTCACAAATTAAATAATGAGACATAAATTGGTAGTACTGTAATAATATTTGGGATATTAACCAAAGAACAATTTAAATATTAGGAGAAAACACAAATATTAGTTAACAAATTGCTGTGTTTTTATAGTGCTAATATTGCTCTGCTTTTCTAAATAATATCTACTAAAATTAAATGAAACAAAAAATAAGAGAACTGTATGTTAACATAATACTGCATATGATATAGTTTAATCTATGGTCACTTTTTAAATCATTTTGCAATAATACAGAATTCTCTGGAATATCTCAAATGTTATCATAATGTTTCATACACAGAAGTTGCCCAATCTGAGAAATTTCCATGGGATGAACTCTGTATGTCCTCTTTGAACTGAATTGAAGCACGGAAGCCAAGATAAGTGTACAGTGAAAGAAGGACAATCACTCCCCCAAAATTTGTAAATTCCTTTTCTAATTTGAAGATAATGTCAAAACCAAATTCCATAAAATTGAAAGAGCTGGAAAGTAAAATGCAGGATAATGGATTAATGAAATCTGCTTCTGACAGGAAGTGTCTTGGGTAAATATGTTTCCTTCCAAAACAATTATATTGTTTTGTAGCTTGTTTTTCGATTTTCGATTTTTAACATGATGCTTTGTAGCCCGCAAAATAATAGCATAAAAATATTAGTTTGATAGGGTTAAATCATTATATTTTATCATTATAAAAATGCAAAAACAACCAATAAAAGTTGTGTATCTTCAGCTTTATAATCCATATTGATGAATTAAGAAGCTATTATGTGCTTTAAAAGACAGGATACCTTGGGTGAATTGAGTCTTTCTGTTTGGTTAATTATAATATTATAGCACTTGTAATAGCATTAGCACTTATTTATTTATTTATTTATTTATTTATTTATTATATTTCTACCCCGCCCTTCTCCCTGCGGACTCAGGGCGGCTTACAACCATTCAAAAACAAATACAAAAATACAAAAATGCCAAACTCAACATGCCAATTAAAATGAAACATTACTCTAGAACCGAAAATTCATTTTAAATTATTTTAAAACCAAATTAAAATAACCCTTAGACCAGTCCTGCTAACTTGAATAGCCATGTCTTGAGGGCGCGGCGGAAGGAGGGGAGATCCGGAATCACTTAGACTTATATACCACTCCAAAGTGCTTTACAGCCCTGTTAGTGGTGCCCCCAACAATCTGGATCCTCATTTTACCAATCTCGGAAGGATGGAAGGCTGAGTCAACCTTCAGCCGGTCAGAATCGAACTTCTAGCCGTGGCCAGAGTTTGCCTGTAATACTTTATTTTAACCACTGTGCCACCATGGCTCCTGTATATTATATACAACTATTAAATGAATAGCAATAAATCTTGCTTTTTTGAAAAAAAAAGTTCTCATGATTGGGATTTAATTCTCTAATTGACAGTGACAAGTGGAGAATGATATAACAACACTACAAAGCAGATCTTTTTCCTTTTCTACCTTTAATTTTCTTGTTTTCACAGATTCCAGTGACACAATTTTCTTTAAATCGTAATGAATAAACTAGTTATACACATTCAAGTAGTTCTATATTGAACACAAACTAATTCTATATTTACTGCTTATCAAATCATTATGTCCCAACTTTTATTTCACTAATTCCAGGTTAAAGCTTTCAACAATTACAATTCATAGAATTGAAGTGAGTGATAGAAAAGAAGCAGACACTGTCCCCTGCAACATGAACTGCAGCTTATTAAATTTATACTTTTTAATAACATTTGTTAGCTGGAAAAGATGCTATCTGACTACCTTCAGAGAAAAATCAGCTTGACTTCTGAACAGATTTTATAAATGTTGAAGATTTTATTTGCTAAAATTTACAAGTACAATCATAACCAATAAAGATTATATTTTTACATGACATCCTTATTTGTCCTTTTTAAAGTTTGCATTTTACAGTTCTTACCAAAAATGGAAAAATTAAATAGATATAATTCAATTAAAGAGTGGCATGTCATAAACATTTTTTATTCAGTAACCCACATTATAAATAATCAATTGATTTTTCAATAATGAGAGTATGTATCTGTACTACCAATCAATATCAGTCAGTCTTGCTGGTCTCATGGTCTCTTGTTTTGTTTATCTGTGACTCCATAAAGCAGGCAAGAACATGCCATAGTTAACATGCCACATTCAAAATTATATATGAGGTAGATTTGAAATAACTCTTGCAAATAGATTCAGAAAAAAAGAACAATGTAATTTCTTATTAAAAATTAAGAATACTTACAAAAGTTGCATTTTCCAGCAATAATGTAGTTGTATTTGTTTCTACATTCAGTTTAATAACATGTCCATTCCTGTTTTTATATATCACTTCTGTATCTGTTAATAGAAAATGCATTAAGAATTAGAAAATGCAAATATTCTATGCAATAGCTTCTTAGTTAATAGACTTTTTCAATAAAAAAGTGCACCATTGACCATCCAATACATTAAAATGTGATTAGGCTGAGATAATGACTTCATCAGTGTTATCTGTTTTTGTTAATTTGTTCAGAGATAAGTGCCCTTGGTCTTTTTGACTTATTAATGGAGATAGTCTTTCACCTTAGCATTATTATACCTTCTCCTTTGTATAAAACAAGGTCAATTAACTTTTTTTAAAAAAGAAGTAAGACTTAAGCTGTTTGACCTTATCCCCAAAACATCTCTCTCTCCCTCCCTCCCTCCCTCCCTCTCTCTCTCTCTCTTGTTTTTTGCACTGTTTTCCACTGTTGCTAAGTAAGAATACATTGGATTTTTTTTACATTTAGAAACAAACAAACAAAACTTTGCAGAATGGTTAGCTACCTCATTATTCTACTGCCCTGAAGTTTTGTAATTCTCCACCTATTGAAAGTAATCTTAAACATTGCAAAACACTTTACTGAAATAAGCTTTGATTGCACATAAACCTTATATTAACCATGCAATGGCTGTACAAAAAAGGAAGAAAACTGTAAAGATTGTACTGTGATGAAATAGTACTGTGAAGAAGAACATATAATACAAATAAATTTGAACTGTTATGCTTACATGTTCTTCATTCCTTTCATGTCACCTTTCAGATTCTGCACTAACTAGAGTAACTTCTAATCTGTTTCTGGCTCATCTTTACTATTTTATCTAATGAAGAAAAAAATCATCATTATAGATATCATTTTAAAAAGAACTAGAAATATTATTTATTGGATTAAGACTAAAGATGGCACAGTATCCTCCAGCCATCAGGATATTTTTATATATATCTTCAAGTCCTTTCATTTTAATTACTCAAAAG
>NW_015389398.1:123435-133276 GCF_001527695.2 Protobothrops mucrosquamatus
ATGAAGAGAACAGAATAATCTTGCAAGTGAATGACTGACTACACAAATATTGTCAAGCGACGCGGATATCTGTGTCTTAAGAAACAGAAATGGATCCTGTAAGTAACTTGTTGATGGGATACCTAGAATGGTATTTTGGTTTACGAGGCAGTTACTAATGATCCTAAGTTCCATAATGTGTGAAGTAATTTATGGAGTAAAACTTGGCTTTGGTGAAAAATAATTAGCATGCAGACATACAGTAGTTATCCAGGAAGAATATTTACTAAATATATGAAAAACGATGGAGAATTGTTAAAACTTGCAAATGTTCATACAACTGTGAAGAGAGAAAAAGAATGTTTGCAAAAGAAGCAAAAAATGTTAAATGTAAGAACATGCTTTTACTCAGTTTGTTACCCGTATATAAGATATATGAGTTTGCATGTTTTGAGTATATGTGTTTGCAAATTAGAAGAAATATAATAGGAAATTAAATGCAATAAGAACAGGTACTCAATGGATGATGAATGAATGAGAAAAGTATTTAATTGGATGGATTTTTACTCCAAAAGAGAGACATAAGAAGTTTAAGGAATAAAAGGCAGCATATAATAGTCTGTTGGAAGCATTTGCAAGAATAACAAGATATAAAAAGGTACAACAATATTACCGGTAGATCAAGTGCAAACCTGAATCAGAATTTCTTTTTTCTCTTACCTCCTGCTTTGATTTTATTTTGGTTACTACAGTTTTACTTTTCTTCTATTTTGAATAAAGTATGGGGACCCCTGGATCAATGTAAAACCACCAATAGGAATTCACAGTGGCAAGGTGGGGCAAGAAAGAGAGCAAGACAGCAATCTACGATACATAAGAAAATAAATTTTCTAGAGTTGTCTTTATGGGTTTGGAAAAGAAATGTACTGTTTTGATACTTGCTGGGATCATCTAAATCAGGGGTGTCAAACTGCTGGCCCGCGGGCCGGTTTCATCATACCGGAGCCACGCCCACCCCATTGCTGGCAATGGCAAAAAAGCTCCAATACATTGCGTGACATCACATGATGTTGCGAGTTTGACATGTCTAATCTAAATCCTTTGTGGTTTTGAGAGGGAAATTTAGATGGGAGGGGCTTCCTTCACAGACTGGAAACTAGTTAAGCATATATATGGACATGCTGCCTACATGAATGCAAAGCTAGTCTAAGGAAAACTTAATCACATCAGGTGGGCTTCACTTGTTCTTAAGTTGAATCCCCAAGTGCCACACTTTAATTTCATTTGCATACATTAATAAAGTTGTAGCTCTTGTTACTGAAACATGACTGTCTTATGAGAGGGAAAAATGTTGAATATTTTGATTCTTCTCTGGAAAAAAATAGATCTATCAAGCAAGCAAGAGCCTAGATTAAAAAAATACATATACAACATCAACCATCAAGCTGTCAGCTGCCTTCCGGAAGTAGCAAATTTGTGTTAACATGTAGAGATGCTTAGAAGAAACAAATTAAGTAGATAGGCACACATTGCTATATCCATCAATGTTATTGTATTTGAATGAGATAGCATTCTTCCTTTCTCGGCATATCCTTTTCCTTTACTAAAACTAACTACCTTTGTCTCTAATCCCTTATTCAAGCAGAACAATCTCCCACAATTGTAAATGCATTTTCTTCCTGACTTAATGCCCCCAGAAACTAATAGAAGGCTTGGATTAGCTGCAGCAGGGATTGCCTATCGCTCATGGAGAACGATCAGCTCCACCATGATGATGAAATATTTCCACAAGTGAACTATGCTATTAAATCATCAGGTGGATATTAAGATATGTCAAGAACCATTTTGAGTGGCACAGTTTCGCTTCTTTTTCTGACATACTAACAGCTTTTCCCAGTCACAAGAGGACTTTGGACTCCCTTTATCATCTCTAGGCAAGAGACGACTGAAAACAATAGAATGACATTCTTTCCTATTGCAGTGTTATGCTGTAAAACTTTCAATATGTTTCCCCAAGCTTATTGCAGCAGTACTGGGAAAATGAAAGGAATACTTCTGTGCTCTTCTTCTTTTGTAATGTCTGTTGAGATTCTCAGTTATCCAGGTTCATAGTTGTCTCAAAGGTGCTCTTTCAAAAGGCAACTGGCTGCTTTTTCCTTGAGGAAGAAGAACAAAATATTTTGCTTCTTGGATGATATGTATCATGGATATTCTTCTTGGAAGGATATGTATTGACAGTTGAGACTGGATGGTGAGGGAATGGCAGGAGAGGTTCTGACTGGATGATTCGTGGGATATGGAAGGATTGTTTTCTTTGCAGTCATCTGGTTGTTAGCACTCTCCCTGAGGCCTTACTTCAGTGGTGGGATTGAGCCGGTTCGCACCAATTTGGCAGAACCGGTAGCTAATTTTTTGTTGCCCAGGCCCAGAATGGACTTCCCGAAGGGGCATCCACACAGAGAACCGGTTCTTCACATATTTGACTTACTTTCTAATCTATTTCCTCAAACATAAGGAATGAATTGTACAGTAAAGTCTAGGATTTTTAGAGAATGTAAGAAAATGGACTAAATGTGCAATATTTATTAATTTAGTTTATTTATTTATTTAGTTAATTATTAATTTTATATGTCACCCATCTTGCTATTCAGAATATTGATTGTGAAATTCTGGCTTGCGTTGGGATGATACACAGTAATGACAGCGAAAGAGAGTGGAATAATAGGTCTTCTACTAATTAAGCATTTTAAGTGCTCAATTTAAACACAAACATATATCTATACAAACACAAACACACACAAATAGTTTTTTGCTTATAATACTCTCAATTTGTAACCAAAATGAAATGCAAATAAACACAATATTTTGTTACCTAATTAGTCACTGACATTTGTAATTTAGGAATTGAAATAACCTGTGACCTTTTAAAAAAATAGACCACTGTCATGAATATTTGTTTTGAGGAATCTATCTATGTGCAACAAAAGACTGAAGATCATCAGCGAGATGGGGAAAAAGAGAATATGCAAATATGCACATTCTGTAGAGAGAAAAGTTCCCTGAGGATGGGCTTCAGCATGAGTCTGAAAGCTCAGAAGACTAAATGTCTGGTTCCGGTGACCAATCCAGATTGGATACTGCAATATGCAAATATATACGCTCCTTTTTTAAAAAAAAAAAGACACAAAACAAAATGAATATATGTTTATAATTCTGGAAAGCAGCCAAGTGTGTTCAATAGGCTAAATATGAATATGTATTTGGTACAGTAAGATACTATAGCAGATGGTAGAAATGTTAAAATTTTGATAGATAGATATGTTAAAGTGCTATTGAAAATGTATTCTTCACACCTGTAATTCCTTAACAGAAACTTTACAAAAGAAGAGGTATCAGAATCTGACTTATAAACAAACTCATCAGACCAGATAAAATAACAAAAAAGGATAATGAAATAATATAAATAACATGACAAAGTGTTTCACATTACTATATTGGACTCTGAAACTTCTTGAATTTTTTTCTACTTGAATTATTAAAAGTTAAGACTTTAAGCTAAGGCATCCTTCTTTCATCGTAAGTAAAAAGTTTTCTTTAATATTTTCTTCTGTTGAAGTCAAAATGTGAAAATAATTTTGTACCTTTGTAAAATATATTGCTTGGGAATCCCCCACTCCAAACACAAAAGTGAAACCAAATTGCCCAGATCTGTTTTAATATCACAACTGAAATGACCTTAAACTCCTAGGGAAGATAGAAGAGCAGTTTTGTCTATATTATTAAAGTGAAGCACTATGCTGCAATGGAGCCCATCAATTTAGTTTCTTTCTCTCTTTGATAAATTGATAGCACATGAAAGCCTGCTGGTTAACTTGGATTAGTTAGTTTCTCTCACCCACCTCACTGGGTTGTTGTTGTGGGGAAAACAGGAGCAGTAAGCGTTATGAAGTATGTTCGCCACCTTGAGTTATTTTTTTATTAAATTAAATGCTATCCATCTCACTATCTTAGCAGCTATGGGTGATTTATAACAGGGGTCCCCAACCACCAGTCCATGGGGCCGCGGCATGCCAGCAACCGGGTCACACAAACAAGCAAAGCCCCATCCATGGGATGCAGACAGCACATAAAACCTCTCTCCAAGGAACCGGTCTCTGGTGCCCAAAAGGTTGGGGACCTCTGATTTATAATACATTTAAAGTGTTATTTATAAAAAGGACTTCATTCATTCGTTCATTCATTTTATTTATATGCCACACATTTCTATTCAAGCAGCTGTGGGTGGCTTATAATACAATTAAAACATTATTTATAAAAGGGAGTTATTTATAAGAATAAAAAGTGGGACAAAAAAATATCTAAAAGGACCCATTGAACATTGATTGGTTCCAAGGAAAACAGGAACTGAAATTAAAACTTGCTTCACAGCAAGTCAATAGCAGTATAGCATAATGATAAAGTTGTTGAATTTAGACTGGGGAGACTCAAGTTTTATAATCCACCCTCTGCCATGGGACTTCCATGGGCAAGTCTCAACTCAGCTCAGTCCAGCCCATTGTTAAAAGGGAAAAACCAGAAAGGAAGCTGTACAATGTATACCACCCTAAGCTTTCGAAGAAAAGACACATGTAAATCTAAAGCATAGTTGCGTGCACACATGCATAGTAAACATAAATACAAGCCAACAAACATACACTTGCTTTAAAATGTAGTCAAGGCAAATTTACAGTGTATGAATTCATATATTTTAACAATGATATATTCATATTACAAATAATTATACATTCAAAATATTTAAATATCCATTATATAATTTTCTACCTGGGATATATGAATTTATCCCATTCAAATCTACCCCATGGTACTCATATTGCAAAAACAAAGGAAAATTTACAGTTGATCCTTATTAATATGGAAATAAACACTGGGATATATGCATGTTGGTATTAGAAATTTTTAAATGCTATTCTTGGATACCATTACATCTCATTATCAACAGTGTTCCAGGAATTTGAAGCTTAAATGAACAAAAATGGTATCCTGCATAATTAATCTCAGAAGTCAATGCTTTATGCAGAAAAATACTTTTATGAACCAAAACAATGATTTATATCCATGTATTTTTTTTCTAGTAGCAATATGGATGTGGTTTGACATTCATTTTTCCCAAGATTTTTAAAAATATCTTTATCTAATCTAGAATCTGCTTCTGGTCTCTCAGCCAAGTACTAACATTCCTGCTTAGCTTGTTAAGATCAGTCAAGAAAAAATAGCTGCTGTCAGCTAATTATACAAGTCTAATACATTAGTCACTAAATAAAATTCCTCATACACTTCACAGTACTTAGATTGGTAGTGCGATGTAGTGATTAATGTGCTGGACTAGAGGCAAAGAGATCTCCTGGTTCAGAACCAACTTCAACCTTAAATACTCAGTGACCCTGGGTCAGTCACACTTTCTCAGCTAAACTAACATCACATTAATTTTGTGGGACCAAAGAAAAGGCGATTTCTTTTAGGGTCCTGGAGGAAATGTAATGTAATTCACTGAAATCAAGGTTGCTTAAATTAGTTTGAAAGCAATCTAATTTCAGTAAAATCAGATTAAAAATAAAGTGAACATAATCTGTAATAAATATACTCAGAATATAATAAATCATCAGGAAATTTTAGGAAGCAAAAATAACTTAGTTTTAATGGGTCAACCAGTAATGTGTCTTTTTTTACCATACCCTACTCAAGTCAAGCCTGATACAGAGAACATGTATAGTCCAGTTTCAACAAGCATTCATGAAACAATGAAAATGATTAATCCACAATAAACTGATTGCAGGCCAGAACTGAATTTAGAAGCATTGCTGTCTTAGAATAGGATAAACAGTATCTTTTTAGTATGATGCAATTAAATCACTGCAGGGTACCTCAAATTACAATGAAGCATTTTCACAGCATTTCTTTTAATATACTACCATAATAAACTGCAGTAACTACTAAACAAGTAATGCTAATACATAAATGGCAACTATTTATTATTTCAATGATCCTAAAATTGTGGACGTTTATGAAAGGAACAGAGGGAGGGAGAATTGCAGATGTTGGTAAAAATTATTGTATTGGAGCTCAATGTGTTTTGGAAAAATTTTCCCAAGAGCATTTTAAAAATAAATTCTATACAGACAAAAGCATAAATATATACAATGGCTCTCACCACACATAAAATACTATTGCTATAGCTCATCTCACCTCTTCCCAATTCACCTTCTTCACATCATCTGACCTAGGGGCACATACTACACAGTCATCATTGTAAACTATCTCTATTCAGTGGTAAATTTCAATTGGAGAGACTCTGGCAGTCAAAATTTCAATGGTGACACAGTACTTAAAGTACAGTGAAGAGTATTCACTACAGATTTCTGTTTCGCAAATAACAGCAATGCCACCTGTTCTCAGAGCAACGTCTCCCCAACTGAAATGAAAGAACAGATGCTAAAGAACATGTCAGAGATTCTAGAGTGTCAGAAGTGCCATCTGTTGGTGATTTATATCATGGGAAGCATTTCTTTTCATTCAATATTCATATTTCTTGTGCAGAGGGAGTTGTAAATAGCAAAATAAAAGATGAATTATGTCTCTGTAAGCAATAACTTTGCAACAAAAACTTTCATTCCAAAACAAATTTAGAAGATGCATGGAAGACCCACTGCTTCTCTCAAGACCATTGAACTATTAAACCACCCCCGCAAAACCCATCAAGTTTACCTCCAAAACTTTGACTAGCCCACTTTAAAGTAACAAAAAATATTTGTATTGTTAACAAATTAAGCAGTTGTTCTTAATAACAATGTTTTTTTTTTTACTTTTTTTAACCTACCTTTACTAGCCCAAAGTCACCCAATTGATTGGCATGCCTAATGCAGGACTAGAACTCAGTTTCTTGGTTTCTATCGGGTACTTTAACTACTAGACCAAATTGTCTCTTTTAATTTTTTTTAAATGATCCTTTTAATACTTGATACTTTACTATCAAGTATTAAAAGGATCATTTTTAATTTTTTTTAAGGGAAACAGTTTGGTCCAGTGGTTAAAGTACCAGATAGAAACTTTTTGTTTTTGTAATTTACTAATGCAAAAGTATTAATTAGTAAATTAGTAGAAAATTAAAAATTAGAAAATAAAAAATACCATCCGATTCTTGTTACATTATTAAAAAAAAAATAGAGAACAATCAACGCTACCTCCCTGAAGCAGCTGGTTATATTGTATCTTCAATACCACTCAGCTTTATTGAATTTGGAGTGGCTTTGATGATCATGTAGCAAAAGTGTTAGGGCACTTAGAAAGCTAAAGCTGGCAATGTTGAATTTGTCTGTCCTTGGAATCAGCTCTCAATCTGGTGAAAATTGTGATATTCAAGAAGTACTGTATGTAGATCCTCAAAAGTGTGTGAGCTGTTAAGGCCTGCTAAGGCCACCAAATATTGATCTCATATCTAGCTGATATATTTATTTATTTATTTATTTATTTATTTATTTATTTATTTATTTATTTATTTGTTTGTTTGTTTGTTTTCGTAGATTTTCACGGGTGCAGGTATTTCGTAGATTTTCACGGGTGCAGGTACGCCAAGACCTATTCAGATTTTTTTGCTGACAAAGAGTTAAAGATTTAAGTGGGAGACTAGTATAGCTATTTTGGACTCATCAGCTAGCCACACCCTTTATGGGATTCGAACCTAGGCAGTCTACATGCTAGGCAGTTGTATTAACCACCAGGCCACCAGCTCTCCTCCCCTCTTTGTCAGCCGAATCAAGGGAGTATATACAGAAAGTTTTTCAGACAGACCGGTCTGATTGATTATACCTTGGCATTTTGACTGCTATACTGCAGTTCTACTTTTTTATAATCTCTTTTGCCTTGCAGCCCCCCAACTAGGGGCGTTAAGCAGGCTCAAGTCGCAACTGTGATACATTACAAATAATAGTGTATATAATACACTGTACACATAAATATAATATTTTGTATATTATTGTGAATTAATAATACAAAATAAAAACTAAAGTAAATACCTTTAATTCTCTGTATTCAGGTCTTTGGTATTTTGTTTGGAATATATTGCTATGAATAATAGAACAGAGGTAATGTTCATTATGCACAGCACACTAATTTTATTTGAAGGGATTGCAAGTTAACTTTTTATGCTGCACACAGCAATATACATAGATATAACTATAAATGAGAAGAAAGAGAATATGGTTATGATAATAACAGCAGTTATTATAATGGACTATCAGGGTTCCTGTTTCATTTTTACAAAACAAAAGAGAATGAGAGAGAGAATGAAAGTCTACAATAAGTGTAAAGCAATTTATACTTAACTGTGTTCCTGATATAGGATTATAATCAAGTTGTAGGACTATAACCAAGTCTAAAAAGTATGGATTGGAGTGTCAAGCCTAAAGTTTTTAAAGAACCATTCATGTTTATTTATCACTGGGGTTACAATCCTGCAATTTTAATATTCAGTTAATAATAAATAATGATGTAGCATGGAGATACGTTTCCATTATCTTCACAAATTGTGCCAATTGATTGATTGTTTAATTATCAGTGTCATCAGTGTTGAGTTACTGTGAACCTGCTGTGTTTGTGTGGATCCCTATAAAAAGGAAAACTTAAGATAAGAAAGTTTTTGTAACTGGTAGATGGTTTTAAGAGATGGAAACATTTGCTCTAAGTTTTGCTCCCCATTTGCTTGTGCAAGCTCACTGCTATTTGTACCAGTAAAGAAAATGTGAGTTCTGACAGTGCTTCAGCATTGTCTGTGCAACCCTTCTTCTCTTTAATAAAATGTTGTGATACATTCCTCTAAGTTCATCCACAATTGTGATCCATAGTTGGGACACCAGATTTGGTGTGTGACCACTATCTCATGTTGATCTTTGGATCTGGGATGGGCCCATTATCAGCTTAGTGGCCATGAACTCCCTAGAAAAGGCATTTCAAGGTGGACTGGACTTAGATCTCTTGCGGGTGTGCAGAGATTCATGTGCAGGGATTCATTCATTATTATGCATTTGACTTCTCCCTTCGGCTCAGCCTAGTCATCTCTTACACTAGCATTCCTCCCCCTGCCTGCAACCACCATTATTTTATGGCCGATCCCTCCACCCCCCATGACAGCCCTATCCCCACTATTAATTCTTAGGATTTTTTTTTTAAGATAATGGGTGTTCAGGATTTTTAAAATAATTTTAAAGCTAGCAATACTGAAGAAAAGAGAAGCCTTGGCTAGAATCTTTCTCCTTGTCAAGTTAGATTTTCACTGAAACTTAATTGTTTATATGGCATTTAGTTACATGATTCATCCCTGGCATTGAACTGCTACAGTACTTGGAGGACTATGGCATATGTTTCTTTTTAACATTAGACATATGAATGTCAGATTCTAAAATGAGAAAAGTTCAGGGCTTAAGCTTAATGATAGCCATTTCTTCTCTCTTGCAAATTCCAAATTTTGACTTTGGGTGTTTAGTTTCTTTATAAACAATGTTTTCTTAATATTATTTCAAATTTTCAATGGCATTTAACTGCTATTCAAACTGGATTTAGATATATAAAATTAAGAAAAGCCCAGCTGGTTAGCAATTAATGAGAAAGCAAATCAGTTTTTTTCTCTAAACAATTTAAGACTAAAGAGACCAAAGAGAAACAATATATTGAAATTAAGAGACAAAGAACAGCTACATCATTGGTTTCACGAGTTTCACAAATGTTTCTGAAATATACTGAATCAATTCACAATTGTTTTGTAGTCAAATTTTATATTTTGTTCTTATTTTTATTCCTGAAAAGAAATCTT
>NW_015389399.1:0-22616 GCF_001527695.2 Protobothrops mucrosquamatus
CTCTGTGATATGTATTCACATGTGAAAGCATTTGAAATAAAATTGGACATACTCATTAAACAAGTGAGGAAAATGTCTGCCATCTTCCCACAACTCAAAAACTATTTGCGAAAAAACCAGCAGTTGCATTCCCAAACAAAACGTGTGGATTCACTGGAAAAGTTGCAAAAGCAGTTTCAAAGTAGATTTAAAGAGCTTCATCTCCATGAACAGGACATACAGCTTTTCCGGAACCCATTTTCTATTGACATTGAAATTGTTGATCCGATTTACCAAATGGAACTGGCTAAACTACAGAATTGTAACTCTCTGAAAGACGCATTCAAGTCAAAAAGCCTTACTAATTTCTATGCATCTCTCCCCTCTGAGACATATCTTAACCTCGGGAACCATGCGCTTAAAATGGCAACCATCTTTGGCAGCACCTATGTCTGTGAACAGACTTTCTCCCAAATGAAACATCGGAAATCTCCAACCACATCCAGACTAACTGATGCTCACTTGCATCACTTGTTACGACTAGGAGTGACATATACGGAACCGGACATTGACTGTCTCACAAGCCAAAAGCAATCCCATACTTCCCATTGAAATACAAATAAGCTTATGTTAATTAAAGTTATTCATTTTAAATATTGTATTTTTCCTGGTTTTTTGCACTACAAATAATATGTGCAGTGTGCATAGGAATTCGTTCGGTGAAAGTAAAAAAAAATGGACCCAGAAAAAAATTCAAATATAGACAAATAATTAACTCATAGATTTTTTATTAATAAAAACTTATTAACAGTATATCATTAATTTTTCCAAACTATAGTTCGGCCCCCCAACAGTCTGAGGGACAAAGAACTGGCCCCGTTTAAAAAGTTTGAGAACTCCTGCCCTAGGCCTAGACCATTCCAGACAAGTTCCTCCAAGGTCCCTTCCAACTTTATTAACACTGGTTAATTGTCCACACTGTCAGGAAGTTTCTCCTTAATTCTAACTTGCTTCTCTCCTTGATTAGTTTCCATCCATTGTTTCTTGTCCTGCCCTCTGATGCTTTGGAGAATAGGTTGACCCCCCCCCCCTCTTCTTTGTGGCAGCCCCTCAAATACTGGAAGACAGCTGTCTCCCAAAACTCTTCTCTTTGTTAGGCTAGTCATACCTAGTTCCCTTAATGAGTCAGCCTCCAGCCTCTTGATCATTTTGTTGCTCTTCTCTGCACACTTTCTAGAGTCTCTCTCAACATCTTTTTTAATATCATGGCAACAAGAATTGGATACAAGTGTGACCTTGCTAGTGCAGTACAAAGTGGCACTATCATTCGTTAATGGCCCTGATGCTATCGGTTCCTCTGTTGATGCAGCCAGGACAAAAAACAACGGATGGAAACAAATCAAGGAGAGAAGCAAACTGGAATTAAGGAGAAACTTCCTAACTGTGAGGACAACTAACCAGTGGAACAGCTTGCCACCAAAAGTTGGGAGCGCTCCAGCACTGGAAGTTTTCAAGAAGAGATTGGACAGCCATTTGTCTGAAATGGTCTAGTTTTTCCTGCCTAAGCAGGGGGTCGGACTAGAAGACCTCCAAGGTCCCTTTCAACTCTGTTGTTATACTATTGTCTAAATAGAGCAGGGGTGTCAAACTCATGACGTCACGTGATGTCACGCAACGTATCGGGCCGATTTTGCCATTGCCGGCAATGGGGTGGGCGCACAGTTTGACACCCCTGAAATAGAGGGCACAAGAAGAAGGAATGGATGGAAACTGATCAAAGAGAGAAGCAACCTGGAATTAAGGAGAAACTTCCGAACAGTGAGGACAATTAACCAGTGGAACAACCCGTCTCCAGAAGTTGTGGGAGCTCCATCACTGGAGTTTTTTAAGAAGAGACTGGACAGCCATCTGAAAGGGTATAGGATCTCCTGCTTGAGCAGGGGGTTGGACTAGAAGACCTCTAAGGTACCTTCCAGCTCTATTCTGGATCGCTGGCTCCACAATTTCAACAAGCTCCCTTGCGTTTTGTTCAGAAGGGGAGGTTCCGCATGGCTGGCATTAAGGGTGGAAGCCATCTCTTTCAAACCTTCCTGACTTGAGGAATAGAGGGGAAGGGGCTTGTCCTTTGGCCCTTCCCCAAGTCTGACGGGGGAGGAAGCCCCTGGAGGGATGCACTTTAGCAGGAGCTAAATTGCCTTGGCTCCGTCTTTGGAAAGCATCTTCTAAGTGGGACACCCAGAAGATTTTTGGATCTTTACAGGCCTCTAAAAGCACTTCCCTCTCCATCTCCCCACCACCCACCAAGCCGTGCCCCCCACCAATGAAAGCCTCCGCTCTGCACGGAGCCACTCAGTTCTCACTAAGCATGATCAATTTTTCATGCCGATGACGCTGCCTCTCCTGGACCAAACGGTGGCATTTGTTAAGAGAGCTGCTAATTATTAATTTAAAGGACTTGAAGCTTGGCGGCTTGGGGCGAGGCTGGGGTGGGAGAGAGTGTGGAGAGGGCGTCCCCCCTTAGGTGGGAGTCTGTTGGTTCCTGTTGGCGGCTGACCATGTTTTGAGCTGGCCCAGGAACTCCACACCACACAAGGGCAGACTCGACGGACCATCGGTTTTCTACGTTTCCAAATGCTGAGTTTTGAGGGTTGTGTAAATTGAAAAGGAGAGACAACTGTATGCTGGAAGGGCAGTTGATACAGGTTTGTTCCCAGGAGAATTTCTGCTTCTTAGTTGTCCTGCGAACGTATCTAATATTCCTCCTCTTATTTTCCCCACAACAATCCTGTGAGGTGGATTGGGCTGAAAGAAGACTGGACCAAAGTCACCCAGCCACCTTTGATGCCTAAGGCGGGACTAGAACTCACCATCTCCTGGTGATTGGCCCAAAGTCACCCTGCTAGCTTTCACATCTAAGGTGGGACTAGAACTCACCATTCCTGGTGATTGGCCCAAACAAAGTCACCCATCTGGCTTTCATGTCTAAGGCGGAACTAGAACTCACCATCTCCCGGTGATTGGCCCAAAGTCACCCAGCCGGCTTTCATGCCCAAGACTCATGGTTTCCAGCTTTCTATCCTTGTGCTTTAACCCCTAAACCAGTGGTTCTCAACCTTTTTAATGCCGTGACCCTCAACTGGTCGTAAGTCGAGGACTAAACCGGTTGTAAGTCGAGGACTAAACCGGTCGTAAGTCGAGGAATACCCAACCGGTCGTAAGTCGAGGACTTTCCCTGCATAGCTGGCAAGCGGCAGAGACGAAGCAGGCCGACCACCAGCTGGCCCAGCCCAAGGGAGGTAAGGCACCCGCCGGAAAAGGGGGAAAAAATGGCGGACAGCCTTGCTTGGCGACCCCCGTGAAATGGTCGATCGACCCCAAATGGGGTCGCGACCCATAGGTTGAGAACCGCTGCCCCAAACCAAACTGCCAGTTAGTTTCCTTATGGGGGGAAATGGGAGCTGACACCATCTTCCTTTCAGTTTCAATTCTCCAGCGTGCCAGAAGGGGGATGCTGAGGGTCCGGTCCCAGAAGAAATCAATTTTAGGGAGGCTAAAATAATATATCCCTATGCAAATCCAGATGTGGGAGGCACGGCCCCAGGTTATAGCATGCCACAATTAACCGCAGGCGTCGTTAAGATGGCCCTCAACTTACTACCATTTGTTGAGCACCAATCTGAAATAAAACCATAGAGTTTTGACTGCCGCAGCATCCCCAAAATCACTGGTGGCCCTTGGGGACTGGCATGTGTGTTTACTACGGGGGGGGGGAGCCATTTCTGACCTTCCCAGCCATTTTTCAACAAGCAACAGGGAAACTGGATTCACTTAACCACCACCCGTTTCCCTTAGGATGCAGTGAGCCGCTCAACAAGCTCCCCCCCAAAAAAGTCGTAATATTGGGTGCGATTCGCTTAACAACCGCCTTGCTTAGCAAAAGAAATTTGGACCCAAGTTGAGGACTACCTGCACACGGATTGAATTGGGGATCTAAAATCCAGGACCTGAGCAACGGGAAGATGGAGCATCTCCTGAGGGAGGCCATTAAAATGCTTCCTTGCCAATAGCGGAGCTGGGGAAGGAGGAGAGCGCTGGGGGTCCAAGGGGGCGGGGCTTGGGCAGCACTAATGGATATGGGTGGGAGTGGGAACCAGACCCCTTTGTAGGAAGTGTGTGTAAATAATTCAGGGGGTCAAGTAGCATGTCTTCTGGGCACGGCTGAGCTAGATGGGATCCCTCTGTGGGGCGGTGGGAGGGGGGGCAGGAAGGCTGAAAGGAGCAGAACCCCCACGGCAATATTCATCAACCTGGGAAGGGGAAGCAGGGGCCGAAGGAACCTGCCAGGAGATATAGGTAGTCCTTCCGCTCACGACCGTTCGTTTAGTGACCGTTCAAAGTGACAACGGCACTGGAAAAAGTGACTTATGACCGGTTTTCGCCCTGAAGACCGTTGCAGCATCTCCATGGTTGTCTTCTTGTTGTTGTTGCGCCATATCCGTTATCGGACGTTGGCGATCCTGTTTTTATCAGCACCCGCACAAAAAAGGGCTGCTGAGTTTTGTCCAAACCATAGTCACGTGATCAAAATCTGGCCGCTTGGCAATGGACTTTTGTGTAGGCTGCGGTGTCCCGGGGGTCACGTGAACCTTTTGCCACCTTCTGACAAGCAAAGTGAAGCCAGATTCACTTAACAACCGTGTGACTAACTTTACAACGGCACTTAATAACTGTGGTAAGAAGGGTAAATACAATGAGGCGAAACTCAGTTAACAGAGAACTGCCTGTAGAAGGTCTGCGGACATCCATCCCAGAGAGAAGGGGAGAAACAGATCATGGCAACCGGTTTTGCCAGAGACCCCAGACCCTCCAGGCTTCTGCCAGGGCCCGGGACTTGCCGCTTGCTCAGAGGTCCTGCGAATGGCCAGAGGCCTCGGAGGGAAAGCGAGCACTGGGCCAGGAACCATCCAATCTGACCATTTGCGGGTCAGTTCTATTTCGTGTTGGTTGCCTCTTTTTTTTTTGCAAAGCTGCCAATTTCCGTTTGGAGAACGTATGGACAATATTACGCACACAGCCTTTTCTCAAACATAGGCCTGTCATCCTCCTTTAGCAACCACAATTAGGATTAGCTGTTAGATAAGATAGATAAGATAACCTTTATTGTCATTTTCATACTGTGGGCACAATGGCACACATCAAAAATGAAATTTAGTTGCCCACTCTCAAAGTGAAACACATACATGACGCACACCTAAACATACTATGAACAACATATGTATAGACCCACATCCCTACATATGCGTAGCAAATAAATATTAAGTATTAAAGCAGTCGCTGAGTGAAGCCAAACCAATGCTTACAATCTTGGTTTCCCCTTGTTCTACAGACCTGCAAAGCCTGTAGAGTAAGGGGGAAAATGCACGGATCGGTCATAAGTGTCCATTTTCATCACTGTTTTGAGTGCAAAAGTTTCCATCGGTCTTCCTCTAAAAGTTCACATATTCAGGGTCACTTCTGTTTCACGTTGCTTGTTCTTTATTGTGTTCCATTAGGATATAGTCGTCTTGCTTAGTTTTTTTTTCATTTTGTTCATTGCGTTTCGCAGTGGCTACAGCTGTCTCTATAATCTTTATTTTTTTCTATCAGCTATTTAAGTCGTATACAATGGGGATATATGTAATTGGGTCTTCCATGGGCATAAGCACAAACATGGAACATATTTTGCAAACCACAACAGCACCATTCTCTTTTTCCATGACTATCTTCTTTTTTGTTTGCTAGTTCGTTTAAAGATTAAAATTTTTATTAGTTTATAAATGTTTGAAATGTAAAAGATTTAATTACACGATTAGGAAAAAAAATTGTTTCAAAAATTTGAAATTCTGAAGATTCATTTAAAAATCCTCTAGGTATAGTTCATAATCCTGTCTAGGTATAGTTTGTAACCCGCAGGTGTATAAAAATGAATATATAAAATTACAGATGATCTCAGCTGAAAGGAAAAATGGTTTCTCAGCTGGAAAAAAAGGGGATATGAGATTGTGGTTGTTGTAAAAGTATGTAGCAGTAGTTTGTTTTGTTTTTTTAAATGCAGTTTATACTGAAGTTAAAAGTTAATGTAAGGATAGGGCTATTTAATGAAGGGAAAGGCTGATTTCTCCTCAAGGAATTTTGCTGGAAAGCAGATCATCTGCTTTCTAGGAGAAGGCAGATGCTTTTAGCGTCCTACTCTCTACTTAAAAAAATTCATCCCTTGTCTTAATTTGCTCCTTATTTATTTATTTATTTATTATTTTAATTTGTATACCGCCCTTCTCCCATAGGACTCAGGGCGGTTCACAGCATATTAAAAACAAATAATATACCCAAAATACAAAAAATACACAATACAAAAATACAAAAGAATAAACCCTGATAAAAGCCGAATTAAAACCAAATATTCCCAGCTGTGTTTCCGATTAAAATACTNCTCTGTGATATGTATTCACATGTGAAAGCATTTGAAATAAAATTGGACATACTCATTAAACAAGTGAGGAAAATGTCTGCCATCTTCCCACAACTCAAAAACTATTTGCGAAAAAACCAGCAGTTGCATTCCCAAACAAAACGTGTGGATTCACTGGAAAAGTTGCAAAAGCAGTTTCAAAGTAGATTTAAAGAGCTTCGTCTCCATGAACAGGACATACAGCTTTTCCGGAACCCATTTTCTATTGACATTGAAATTGTTGATCCAATTTACCAAATGGAACTGGCTAAACTACAGAATTGTAACTCTCTGAAAGACGCATTCAAGTCAAAAAGCCTTACTAATTTCTATGCATCTCTCCCCTCTGAGACATATCTTAACCTCGGGAACCATGCGCTTAAAATGGCAACCATCTTTGGCAGCACCTATGTCTGTGAACAGACTTTCTCCCAAATGAAACATCGGAAATCTCCAACCACATCCAGACTAACTGATGCTCACTTGCATCACTTGTTACGACTAGGAGTGACATATACGGAACCGGACATTGACTGTCTCACAAGCCAAAAGCAATCCCATACTTCCCATTGAAATACAAATAAGCTTATGTTAATTAAAGTTATTCATTTTAAATATTGTATTTTTCCTGTTTTTTTGCACTACAAATAATATGTGCAGTGTGCATAGGAATTTGTTCGGTGAAAGTGGACCCAGAAAAAAATTCAAATATAGACAAATAATTAACTCATAGATTTTTTATTAATAAAAACTTATTAACAGTATATCATTAATTTTTCCAAACTATAGTCCGGCCCCCCAACAGTCTGAGGGACAAAGAACTGGCCCCGTTTAAAAAGTTTGAGAACCCCTGCCCTAGACCATTCCAGACAAGTTCCTCCAAGGTCCCTTCCAACTTTATTAACACTGGTTAATTGTCCTCACTGTCAGGAAGTTTCTCCTTAATTCTAACTTGCTTCTCTCCTTGATTAGTTTCCATCCATTGTTTCTTGTCCTGCCCTCTGGTGCTTTGGAGAATAGCTTGACTCCCTCTTCTTTGTGGCAGCCCCTGAGATATTGGAAGACAGCTGTCTCCCAAAACTCTTCTCTTTATTAGGCTAGTTATACCTAGTTCCCTTAATGAGTCAGCCTCCAGCCTCTTGATCATTTTGTTGCTCTTCTCTGCACACTTTCTAGAGTCTCAACATCTTTTTTAATATCATGCCAACAAGAATTGGACACAAGTGTGACCTTGCTAGTGCAGTACAAAGTGGCACTATCATTCGTTAATGGTCCTGATGCTATCGGTTCCTCTGTTGATGCAGCCAGGACAAAAAACAACGGATGGAAACAAATCAAGGAGAGAAGCAAACTGGAATTAAGGAGAAACTTCCTAACCGTGAGGACAACTAACCAGTGGAACAGCTTGCCACCAAAAGTTGGGGGCGCTCCAACACTGGAAGTTTTCAAGAAGAGACTGGACAGCCATTTGTCTGAAATGGTCTAGTTTTTCCTGCCTGAGCAGGGGGTTGGACTAGAAGACCTCCAAGGTCCCTTTCAACTCTGTTGTTATACTATTGTCTAAATAGAGCAGGGGTGTCAAACTCGCGACGTCACATGATGTCACGCAACGTATCGGGCCGATTTTGCCATTGCCGGCAGTGGGGTGGGCGCACAGTTTGACACCCCTGAAATAGAGGGCACAAGAAGAAGGAATGGATGGAAACTTATCAAAGAGAGAAGCAACCTGGAATTAAGGAGAAACTTCCGAACAGTGAGGACAATTAACCAGTGGAACAACCCACCTCCAGAAGTTGTGGGAGCTCCATCACTGGAGTTTTTTAAGAAGAGACTGGACAGCTACCTATCTGAAAGGGTATAGGATCTCCTGCTTGAGCAGGGGGCTGGACTAGAAGATCTCTAAGGTCCCTTCCAGCTCTATTCTGGATCGCTGGCTCCACAATTTGGAGTTCCGCATGGCTGGCTGGCATTAAGGGTGGAAGCCATCTCTTTCAAACCTTCCTGACTTGAGGAATAGAAGGGAAGGGGCTTGTCCTTTGGCCCTTCCCCAAGTCTGGCGGGGGAGGAAGCCCCGGGAGGGATGCACTTTAGCAGGAGCTAAATTGCCTTGGCTCCGTCTTTCGAAAGCATCTTCTAAGTGGGACACCCAGAAGATTTTTGGATCTTTACGGGCCTCTAAAAGCACTTCCCTCTCCATCTCCCCACCACCCACCAAGCTGTGCCCCCCCACCAATGAAAGCCTCTGCTCTGCACGGAGCCACTCAGTTCTCACTAAGCATGATCAATTTTTCATGCCGATGACGCCTAAGCATGATCAATTTTTCATGCCGATGACGCTGCCTCTCCTGGACCAAACGGTGGCATTTGTTAAGAGAGCTGCTAATTATTAATTTAAAGGACTTGAAGCTCGGCGGCTTGGGGCGAGGCTGGGGTGGGAGAGAGTGTGGAGAGGGTGTCCCCCCCTTAGTGGGAGCCTGTTGGTTCCTGTTGGCGGCTGACCATGTTTTGAGCTGGCCCAGGAACCCCACACCACACAAGGGCAGACTCGACAGACCGTTGGTTTTCTACGTTTCCAAATGCTGAGTTTTGAGGTGTTGTGTGAATTGAAAAGGAGAGACAACTGTATGCTGGAAGGGCAGTTGATACAGGTTTGTTCCCAGGAGAATTTCTGCTTCTTTTTAAGTTGTCCTGCGAACGTATCTAATATTCCTCCTCTTATTTTCCCCACAACGATCCTGTGAGGTGGATTGGGCTGAGAGAGGACTGGACCAAAGTCACCCAGCCACCTTTGATGCCTAAGGCGGGACTAGAACTCACCGTCTCCTGGTGATTGGCCCAAAGTCACCCTGCTAGCTTTCACATCTAAGGTGGGACTAGAACTCACCATTCCTGTGATTGGCCCAAAGTCAACCCGCTGGCTTTCATGTCTAAGGCGGAACTAGAACTCACCGTCTCCTGGTGATTGGCCCAAAGTCACCCAGCCGGCTTTCATGCCCAAGACTCATGGTTTCCAGCTTTCTATCCTGGTGCTTTAACCCCTAAACCAAACTGCCAGTTAGTTTCCTTATGGGGGGAAATGGGAGGTGACAGCGTCTCCTTCCTTTCAGTTTCAATTCTCTAGCGTGCCAGGAGGAGGATGCTGAGGGTCCGGTCCCAGAAAAAATCAGTTTTAGGGAGGCTAAAATAATATATCCCTATGCAAATCCAGATGTGGGAGGCACGGCCCCAAGTTATAGCATGCCACAATTAACCGCAGGCGTCGTTAAGATGGCCCTCAACTTACTACCATTTGTTGAGCACCAATCCCAAATAAAACCATAAGAGTTTTGACTGCCGCAGCATCCCCAAAATCACTGGGGGCCCTCGGGGACTGGCATGTGTGTTTACTACAGTGGGGGGGGAGCCATTTCTGACCTTCCCAGCCATTTTTCAACAAGCAACAGGGACTGGATTCACTTAACCACCACCCGTTTCCCTTAGGATGCAGTGAGCCGCTCAAAGTCTGCCCCCCCCCCAAAAGTCATAATATTGGGTGCGATTCGCTTAACAACCGCCTTGCTTAGCAAAAGAAATTTGGACCCAAGTTGAGGACTGCCTGCACACGGATTGGACTGGGCAAAGTTGAGAATTGGGGATCTAAAATCCAGGACCTGAGCAATGGGGGAGATGGAGCATCTCCTGAGGGAGGCCATTAAAATGCTTCCTTGACAATAGCGGAGCTGGGGAAGGAGGAGGAGGAGAGCGCTGGGGGTCCAAGGGGGTGGGGCTTGGGCAGCACTAATGGACATGGGTGGGAGTGGAACCAGACCCCTTTGTAGGAAGTGTGTGTAAATAATTCAGGGGGTCAAGTAGCATGTCTTCTGGGCACGGCTGAGCTAGATGGGATCCCTCTGTGGGGCAGTGGGGGGGGCAGGAAGGCTGAAAGGAGCAGAATCCCCACGGCAATATTCAACCTGGGACGGGAAAGCCGAAGCAACCTGCCAGGAGATACAGGTAGCCCTTCACTCACGACCGTTTGTTTAGTGACCGTTCAAAGTGACAACGGCACTGGAAAAAGTGACTTACGACCGGTTTTTGCACTGAAGACCGTTGCAGCATCTCCATGGTTGTCTTCTTCTTGTTGTTGCGCCATATCCGTTATCGGATGTTGGCGATCCTGTTTTTATCAGCAGCCACACGAAAAAGGGCTGCTGTTTTGTCCAAACCATGGTCACGTGATCAAAATCTGGACGCTTGGCAACAGACTTTTATGTAGGCTGCGGTGTCCCGGGGGTCACGTGAACCCCTTTTGCCACCTTCTGACAAGCAAAGTGAAGCCAGATTCACTTAACAACCGTGTGACTAACTTTACAACGGCACTTAATAACTGTGGTAAGAAAGGTAAATACAATGAGGCGAAACTCAGTTAACAGAGAACTGCCTGTAGTGTAGAAGGTCTGCGGACATCCATCCCAGAGAGAGAAGTGGAGAAACAGATCATGGCAACCGGTTTTGCCAGAGACCCCAGACCCTCCAGGCTTCCACCAGGGCCCGGGACTTGCCACTTGTCCAGAGGTCCTGCGAATGGCCAGAGGCCTCGGAGGGAAAGCGAGCACTGGGCCAGGAACCATCCAATCTGATCATTTGCGGGTCAGGTCCATTTCGTGTTGGTTGCCTCTTTTTTTTTTTTGCAAAGCTGCCAATTTCCGTTTGGAGAACGTATGGACAATATTACGCACACAGCCTTTTCTCAAACGTAGGCCTGTCATCCTCCTTTAGCAACCACAATTAGGATTAGCTGTTAGATAAGAGATAAGATAACCTTTATTGTCATTTTCATACTGTGGGCACAATGGCACACATCAAAAATGAAATTTAGTTGCCCACTCTCAAAGTGAAACACATACATGACGCACACCTAAACATACTGTGAACAACATATATATAGACCCACATCCCTACATATACGTAGCAAATAAATATTAAATATTAAAGCAGTCACTGAGTGAAGCCAAGCCAATGCTTGCAATCTTGGTTTCCCCTTGTTCTACAGACCTGCAAAGCCTGTAGAGTAAGGGGAAAATGCACGTATCGGTCATAAGTGTCCATTTTCATCACTGTTTTGAGTGCAAAAGTTTCCATCGGTCTTCCTCTAAAAGTTCACATATTCAGGATCACTTCTGTTTCACGTTGCTTGTTCTTTATTGTGTTCCATTAGGATATAGTCGTCTTGCTTAGTTTTTTTTTCATTTTGTTCATTGCATTTCGCAGTGGCTACAGCTGTCTCTATAATCTTTATTTTTTTCTATCAGCTATTTAAGTCGTATACAATGGGGATATATGTAATTGGGTCTTCCATGGGCATAAGCACAAACATGGAACATATTTTGCAAACCACAACAGCAGCAGTCTTTTTCCATGACTATCTTCTTTTTTGTTTGCTAGTTTGTTTAAAGATTAAAATTTTTATTAGTTTATAAATGTTTGAAATGTAAAAGATTTAATTACACGATTAGAAAAAAAATTGATTCAAAAATTTGAAATTCTGAAGATTCATTTAAAAATCCTCTAGGTATAGTTCATAATCCTGTCTAGGTATAGTTTGTAACCCGCAGGTGTATAAAAATGAATATATAAAATTACAGATGATCTCAGCTGAAAGGAAAAATGGTTTCTCAGCTGGAAAAAAAGGGGATATGAGATTGTGGTTGTTGTAAAAGTATGTAGCAGTAGTTTGTTTTGTTTTTTTAAATGCAGTTTATACTGAAGTTAAAAGTTAATGTAAGGATAGGGCTATTTAATGAAGGGAAAGGCTGATTTCTCCTCAAGGAATTTTGCTGGAAAGCAGATCATCTGCTTTCTAGGAGAAGGCAGATGCTTTTAGCGTCCTACTCTCTACTTAAAAAAATTCATCCCTTGTCTTAATTTGCTCCTTATTGATCTCTATCCTCTCTGTTGCTCCTCCGGGGTCTATATTCTATGTTCAGCCAGTCTTTCTGTGCCGAGCTGGTCTACTAGCCGGTTTTTCTGTGCTGAGCAGATTTACTAGTTGGGTTTTTTTTTCTGCTGAGCTGGTCTACTACAGTAGTTGCTTTTTCTCTGCTGAGCTGGTTTAATAGCAGGTCTCTCTGGGTTGAGCCGGTCTAGTCACTTTTTCTCTGCTGAGCTGGTTTAAAAACCGGTCTCTCTGTGTCGAGCAGGTTTACTACCGGTAGTTGGGTTTTTTTCTGCTGAGTTGGTCTACTAGTTGGTTTTTCTCTGCTGAGCTGGTTTATTACCTGGTTTTTCTGTGCTGAGCTGATCTAATCCTTGGTCTCTCTGTGCTGAGCAGGTTTACTACTGGTAGTTGAGGGTTTTTTTCCCTCCTGTGTAGGTCTACTAGTCGGTCTTTATCTGCTGAGCTGGTTTATTACCTGGTTTTTCTGTGCTGAGCTGGTCTACTAGTCGGTTTTTCTCTCTGAGTTAGTTTAAAAACTGGTCTCTCTGTGCTGAGCAGATTTACTACTGGTAGTTGGGTTTTTTCCCCCTACTGAGTCGGTCTTTCTCTGATGAGCCGGTTTCATACCTAGTTTTTCTGTGCTCAGACGGTCTACTAGCTAGTCTCTCTGTGCTGAGCAGATTTACTACTGGTAGTTGGGGGTTTTTTCTCTACTGAGTCGGTCTTTCTCTGATGAGCCGGTTTCATACCTAGTTTTTCTGTGCTCAGCCGCTCTACTAGCTGGTCTCTCTGTGCTGAGCAAATTTACTACCTGTAGTTGGGGTTTTTTTTTCTGCTGAGCCGGTTTAATAGCTGCTTTTTCTGTGCTGAGCCGGTCTCCCAGCCGGTTTTTCTCGGGTAGGCCGCTCCACCATCTGTCCCCATCCGCCGCTCCGCCTCCAGCCGTGGCTCCGGCTCCGTCCTTCAGCCAGGCTCGCTCGACCCGCCGGTGGGATCTTCGTTGCTCCGCCGCCTCTGCTCTCCCCCAGCCGCTTCGCCGGTCCGTGGCTCCACCCTACCGCCGTCTCCGACTCGTTGGGCCGGGTTGGGTCGCTAGGCCGCCTGGCCTTTCAGGTAGGCCTCCGTTGGCCTAGAAGTCCTCCAACGCCCCTTCTAGCCGTATTATTCCGTTCATAAACATCGAGACGCGCCTAGAGCGGTCCGAAACGTTGCTACCGCTCCTGCTGAATGCGTTCCTGGGCAACAACGGCCGAGGGCGGGACTTCCGGTGCTTCGAAAATTGAATCGAAAAGGGCGGGAAGGCGACTCTAAGCCTTCGGCGCCTGCCACCGCCTTAGTGGGCGGGGCGAAGGGAATCAGTTTAGCCGGGTTTCATAATCATTTCAATGAATGTTTCCTTAGCAACACTAGAAGAAACCAGGATTGTTTTCCTGGGTAGAAATGTCGCTTGGCGCCTCAGCCGCCCACCCCTCATGACCGCCCACCCGGTTGGAAGATGGGCGCTCTCCCCAGCCAATGAGGGCCCCGCGGTTGCAGGAAGTGTGTTCCGTAATGTCACGCGGTGGCGCTATTGGATGGGAAGAAGGTCTTCTGTTCGCGCGAGAGTTGTAGAGTTTCTCAACCTTGGCCGCTTTAAGATGGGTGGACTTCAACTCCCAGAATTCCACAGCCGGCATGGCCGGCTGTGGAATTCTGGGAGTTGAAGTCCACCCATCTTAAGGCGGCCAAGGTTGAAAAACACACAACCTATTTGTGGCTTTTTCCACTTCCTCCAGCTTTATTTCCTGAGGCTCCTCTGGCCCCCAGTCCTCTGCCCCACCGCATCCAGAAAGGGGGCCAGGTCTTTGGGCCTGGGCTGCTGCTCTCCGCCTCTGTCTGCACCGTGAATTGCAGCCACGCCTAAGGAGTTCCCTTGAGGGCACTTAGACGGACCCTTGCTTGTGGGCCTCTGCCTCCTGCTCACCTGTTTGTGTTTGTTTCTCTTTGGGTTGATGTGTGCACACCCTCCCAGTTGATTTGTTGGCTTGCAGGGTTTCTTGTCGTCCTCTGCGGCTCAGAAAAACCCATGTATTTCTTTATTAAATGTGTTTATGGTTCTCAGCATTTGTTTACCTTTATCATGATATCATCTTAACTTTATTAGCTAGCTATATTTCTGTATTTCTATATCATCCATCTCTCATCTATCTATCTATCTATCTATCTATCTATCTATCTATCTATCTATCTATCTATCTATCATCTATCTACCATCTATCCATCTATCTTTATCTATCTACCATCTTTCCATGTCTGTCTGTCCGTCTGTCCACCCACCCACCCACCCATCTATCTATCTATCTATCTATCTATCTATCTATCTATCTATCTATCTATCTATCTATCTATCTATCTATCTATCTATCTATCTATCTTGCATATTTCTCTCTCTATCCCTTCCAACTCTATTCTATTCTGTTCTGTTCTGTTCTATCCCATTGTTCAAGGTCCCTCCACAGATCTGCGACACAGTACAAGTAGTCCTCAACTTATGACTTAGGACAGACCTTGAAAAAGGGACCTGGACCCGAATTTGAAGTTGCAATAGCCATTTGCAGGGTGTCAAATAACCAGAGTTTAAAACTAGTGTTTGCTTTCAGTTTCTAGCTAAAAACACCCTGCAACGAAGAATGGGTTTGCTTAATGACCACAGTCCTTAAGCACAGTCTTTGCTTTACGCAGTATTCACTTAACACCAGTCATAAAAAAAAGGTTCACAAATTGGGAACAGCCACATGGTGACTCACTTAACAATCACTGGAGGTTTTCAAGAAGAGACTGGGCAACCATTTGTCCGGAATGGGATAGGGTGTCCTGCTTGAGCAGGAGGTTTGACTAGAATTAGAATTAAAATAATAGAGTTGGAAGGGACCTTGTAGGTCATCTAGTCCAACCCCCCCTCCCCAAGCAGGAGACCATGCCTACACCATTCCCAACAGATGGCAGTCCAGTCGCTCCTTGAAAGCCTCCAGTGATGAAGCTCCCAAACCTCTGAAGGCAACTTCTGTTCCGTTGGTTGATTGGTCCCGCTGTCAGGAAGTTTCTCCTTAGTTCCAGGTTGCTTCTCTCCTTGATGAGTTTCCATCCATTGCTTCTTGTCCTGCCTTCTGGTGCTTTGGAGAATAGCTTGACTCCCTCTTCTTTGGGGCAGCCCCTGAGATACTGGAAGACTGCTATCATGCCCCCCTTCATCCTTCTCTTTGTTAAACTTTGTTGTTAGTTGCAAAGTCGTGTCCGACCCATCGCGACCCCATGGACAACGTTCCTCCAGGCCTTCCTGTCCTCTACCATCTTCCGGAGTCCATTGAAGCTCACGCCTCCTGCTTCAGGGACTCCATCCAGCCACCTCCTTCTCTGTCATCCCCTTCTTCTCTTGCCCTCCATCTTTCCCCGCATCAGGCTCTTCTGCAGTGAGTCCTTCCTTCTCATGAGGTGGCCAAAGTACTTGAGTTTCAACCTCAGGATCTGGCCTTCTCAAGAGCAGTCGGGGTTGATCTCCTCTAGGGCTGACCGGTTTGATCATTAAAATAGACATACCCAAAGCCTTTAGCAAGGCCTGCCAAGACTTTGGTCTAACAATCAGCCTGAAAAAAAAAACACAAGTCATGGGTCAGGATATGGATTCACCTCCCTGCATTACAATCTCTGCACAAGAACTGGAGCTTGTCCATGACTTTGTGTACCTCGGCTCAACTATCTCCGACACTCTCTCTTTAGATACTGAGCTGAACAGATGTATTGGTAAAGTGGCCACCACATTTTCCAAACTCACAAAGAGAGTATGGCTTAATAAGAAGCTGACAGAACATACAAAGATCCAGGTCTATAGAGCCTGCGTCTTGAGCACACGCTTGTATTGCAGTGAGTCTTGGACCCTTTACGTACGGCAGGAGAGAACGCTGAACACCTTTCACATGCGCTGTCTCCCGACGTATTCTCGGCATCACCTGGCATGACAATGTCCCAAATAGGGCTGGAACGTGCTGGAATTTCTAGCATGTATACAGTATTGAAACAGCGACATCTACACTGGCTTGGGCATGTCGTGAGAATGGATGACGGTCGGATTCCGAAAGATCTCCTGTATGGAGAACTAGTGCAGGGAAAGCGCTCCAGAGGGAGACCTGAGCTGCGATATAAGAATATCTGCAAGGACATGATAGCAGGGTTCCAGTATCTCAGGAGCTGCCCCAAAGAAGAGGGAGTCAAGCTATTCTCCGAAGGCAGGACAAGAAGCAACGGATGGAAACTAACTCAAAGAGAGAAGCAACCTGGAACTAAGGAGAAACTTCCTGACAGTTAGAACAATTAACCAATGGAACAACCTGCCTCCAGAAGTGGTGAATGCTCCAACACTGGAGGTTTTTAAGAAGAGACTGGACAGCCATTTGTCCAAAATGGTGTAGGGTTTCCTGCCTGAGCAGGGGGTTGGACTAGATGACCTCCAAGGTCCCTTTCAACTTTACTATTATTATTATTATTATTATTATTAAGGCCATGGGAATGGACATTAACAACTGGGAATCCTTGACCTCTGATCGTTTAGCCTGGAGGCTAAAGACGCAGCAGGGCCTTCTCCAATTCGAAGGGACACTTGTGGGGCAGGCTGAGGCAAAGAGGCAGTCCCGGAACCAGCGCAATCTGGGGGCTGGACAGGGGACAGATTGTATCTGCCCTCCGTGTGGAAGGGACGGCCATTCTCGAATTGGCCTTTTCAGCCACACCAGATGCTGCCTTAGGTCCTCTTTCCAGAGCACGGTACCATAGTCTCTCCTGACTGAAGGATGCCAATGACCCAATTCCAGCAACCGTTCCGTGTATGTTTTCGCCTCCAGTCCCCTGATCCTCTTTGTTGCTCTCCTCTGCACTCTTTCTAGAGTCTCAGCATCTTTTTTACATCGTGGTGACCAAAACTGGATGCAAGATTCCAAGTGTGGCCTTACCAAGGCATTGTAAAGTGGTATTAACACTTCACGTGAATAGAATTGGAAGGGACCTTGGAGGTCACCTAGTCCAACCCCCTGCTCAGGCAGGAAACCCTATACCATTTCAGACAAATCGTTGTCCAGTCTCTTCTTAAAAACTTCCAGTGTTGGAGCATTCACCGCTTCTGGAGGCAGGTTGTTCCACTGGTTAATCGTTCTCACTGTCGGGAAGTTTCTCCTTAGTTCCAGGTTGCTTCTCTCTTTGGTTAGTTTCCATCCGTTGCTTCTTGTCCTGCCTTCAGGCGCCTTGGAGAATAGCTTGACTCCCTCTTCTTTGGGGCAGCCCCTGAGATATTGGAATGCTCCTATCCTGTCCCCCCTCGTCCTTCTCTTCCTTAAACTGACATACCCAATTCCAGCAGCCTTTCCTTATATGTTTTAGCCTCCAGTCCCCTGATCATCTTTGTTGCTCTTCTCTGTACTCTTTCTAGAGTTTCCGCATATTTTTTACATCATGGTGACCAAAACTGGATGCAGGTATCCCAGGTGTGGCCGTAAGGGTCCCTTCCAACTCTTGTTATTCTGTTATCCGCTGCTCTCTCCGGCCCCTCTGGGGAGGGCTGAATGAAGCCTTGGAGCCCTCTTGTTTTCCAGCTGCCTGGGAACGGTGCCCCCGAAGGAGGCAGGGGGGGCAGGAAGACAAAGGAGGGCTCAGGTGGGTCCCTCAGGTGCACAAGAGGCAGTGCAGCCGCCAAGGCCAGCCAGCAAGAAAGGATGCTTTGTTGTCCCTTTTGTTTCCCCCGTGGCCTTCTCTCATCGGCCCCCCTCCACTCAGAGACTGTCTCCCCCCCCCTCAACTCACGTGTCTCAATCTTGCAGTGTCACACTCAACTCACACCTTGCGCTGCTGGGCCGGGGTCTTGCTTCGCAGCTGGCGGCCGGCTTCGCACAACTCCTCGAAACGGCCTGGAGAGAGGTTTTGCTGGCGTGCGGCCTCACGACGCGCCCTAAAGACGGAGGCAGGGCAGGGGAATGGCAGGCAGTGCCACATGGGTCCGGAGTCCCCGCCTTTGGGAGAACCCGGCCACGGGGCGCGACACGTGCAAATCAGGCCGACGGGGGCTTGCTCAGCTAGCCGAACAAGCCACCCAGGAGAGGCGGAGGGACGGGGCGGGCTGGGTCCCCGGGGGCCACCACAGCTAGGCCAGGGTGGTGGCTGGACATCCCCCCCAGGGCCCGGCAGCCTTTGCCAGCTGGTTCAGGACCCCCCCCCGAGCACCGGGTGGTCCCCGGGAGTGCCCACGTCCAAGCGTGGGCAGAGGGCTGGAGGGAGCCAGGTTCAAATCTGGCTCAGCTGCAAATGCTCTTGTTGTGCCTCTCATCCTTTCTGGCCAGCCTTCCTCACAGGGTGGTTGTGAGCTGGACTACAGTTCCAGCTAACCTTTAATCTTTCTGTCTCTATCCTCTCTTTCTCTCTCTCTTTGTCTCCTTTTCTCTGTGTTTGTGTGGGTGTCTTTCTCTTTTCTTTGTCTCTTTATCTTTCCCTCCCTTTCTCTCTCTGTCTTTCTTTGTCTCCATCTCTCTCTCTCTCTCTTTCTCTTTCTTTGTCTCTCTCTTTTCCTGTCTCTCTCACTCTTTCTCTCTCTCTCTCTCTCCTTCCCCCCTCCCTCTCTCTCTTTTATCTCTCTTTCTCTCTCTCCCTGTCTCTCTCTCCGTCTCTTTCTCTCTCTCTCTCTTTCTTTATCTCTCTCCGTCTCTCTCTCTCTCCCTGTCTCTCATTCTCTCTTTCTTTGTCTCTCTCTCTTTCTCGCTCCTTCTCTCTCCCCCTCAGTCTCTCTTTGTCTCTTTTCTCTCCTCTCTCCCCATCTCTCTCTTTCTTTCTTTGTCTCTCTCTTCCTCCCTCCCTCTTTGTCTCTCTCTGTCTTTTCTCTCCTCTCTCCCTGTCTCTTTCTCACTCTCTCTTTCTTTCTTTGTCTCTCTCTCTCTCTCCTTCCCCCCTCCCTCTTTCTCTTTTATCTCTCTCTTTCTCTCTCTCTCCCTGTCTCTCTCTCAGTCTCTTTCTCTCTCTCTCTTTCTTTCTCTCTCTCTCTCCCTGTCTCTCTCTCTCCATCTCTCATTCTCTCTTTCTTTGTCTCTCTTTCTCGCTCCTTCTCTCTCCCCCTCACTGTCTCTCTTTGTCTCTCTTTCTCTTTGTCTCTTTTCTCTCCTCTCTCCCCGTCTCTGTCTCTTTCTTTCTTTGTCTCTCTCTTCCTCCCTCCCTCTCTCTCTTTGTCTCTCTCTGTCTTTTCTCTCCTCTCTCCCTGTCTCTCTCTCNTCCTGACAGTGAGAACAATTAACCAGTGGAACAACCTGCCTCCAGAAGCGGTGAATGCTCCAACACTGGAAGTTTTTAAGAAGAGACTGGACAGCCATTTGTCTGAAATGGTATAGGGTTTCCTGCCTGAGCAGGGGGTTGGACTAGATGACCTCCAAGGTCCCTTCCAACTTTACTATTATTATTATTATTATTATTAAGGCCGTGGGAATGGACATTAACAACTGGGAATCCTTGACCTCTGATCGTTTAGCCTGGAGGCTAAAGACGCAGCATGGCCTTCTCCAATTCGAAGAGACACTTGTGCGGCAGGCTGAGGCAAAGAGGCAGTCCCGGAACCAGTGAAATCTGGGGGCTGGGCAGGGGACAGATTGTATCTGCCCTCTGTGTGGAAGGGACGGCCATTCTCGAATTGGCCTTTTCAGCCACACCAGATGTTGCCTTAGGTCCTCTTTCCAGAGCACGATACCATAGTCTCTCCTGACTGAAGGATGCCAATGACCCAATTCCAGCAACCGTTCTGTGTATGTTTTCGCCTCCGGTCCCCTGATCCTCTTTGTTGCTCTCCTCTGCACTCTTTCTAGAGTCTCAGCATCTTTTTTACATCGTGGTGACCAAAACTGGATGCAAGATTCCAAGTGTGGCCTTACCAAGGCCTTGTAAAGTGGTATTAACACTTCACGTGAATAGAATTGGAAGGGACCTTGGAGGTCACCTAGTCCAACCCCCTGCTCAGGCAGGAAACCCTATACCATTTCAGACAAATCGTTGTCCAGTCTCTTCTTAAAAACTTCCAGTGTTGGAGCATTCACCGCTTCTAGAGGCAGGTTGTTCCACTGGTTAATTGTTCTCACTGTCGGGAAGTTTCTCCTTAGTTCTAGGTTGCTTCTCTCCTTGATCAGTTTCCATCCGTTGCTTCTTGTCCTGCCTTCAGGCGCTTTGGAGAATAGCTTGACTGCCTCTTCTTTGGGGCAGCCCCTGAGATATTGGAATGCTCCTATCATGTCCCCCCTCGTCCTTCTCTTCCTTAAACTGACATACCCAATTCCAGCAACTGTTCCTTATATGTTTTGGCCTCCAGTCCCCTGATCATCTTTGTTGCTCTTCTCTGCACTCTTTCTAGAGTTTCCGCATATTTTTTACATCATGGTGACCAAAACTGGATGCAGGTATCCCAGGTGTGGCCGTAAGGGTCCCTTCCAACTCTTGTTATTCTGTTATCCGCTGCTCTCTCCGGCCCCTCTGGGGAGGGCTGAATGAAGCCTTGGAGCCCTCTTGTTTTCCAGCTGCCTGGGAACGGTGCCCCCGAAGGAGGCAGGGGGGGCAGGAAGACAAAGGAGGGCTCAGGTGGGTCCCTCAGGTGCACAAGAGGCAGTGCAGCCGCCAAGGCCAGCCAGGAAGAAAGGATGCTTTGTTGTCCCTTTTGTTTCCCCCGTGGCCTTCTCTCACCGGCCCCCCTCCACTCAGAGACTGTCTCCCCCCCCCTCAACTCACGTGTCTCAATCTTGCAGTGTCACACTCAACTCACACCTTGCGCTGCTGGGCCGGGGTCTTGCTTCGCAGCTGGCGGCCGGCTTCGCACAACTCCTCGAAACGGCCTGGAGAGAGGTTTTGCTGGCGTGCGGCCTCACGACGCGCCCTAAAGACGGAGGCAGGGCAGGGGAATGGCAGGCAGTGCCACATGGGTCCAGAGTCTCCGTCTTTGGGAGAACCCGGCCACGGGGCTCGACACGTGCGAATCAGGCCGACGGTGGCTTGCTCGGCTAGCTGAACAAGCCACCCAGGAGAGGCGGAGGGACGGGGCGGGCTGGGTCCCCGGGGGCCACCACAGCTAGGCCAGGGTGGTGGCTGGACATCCCCCCCAGGGCCCGGCAGCCTTTGCCAGCTGGTTCAGGACCCCCCCCCCCCCGAGCACCGGGTGGTCCCCGGGAGTGCCCACGTCCAAGCGTGGGCAGAGGGCTGGAGGGAGCCAGGTTCAAATCTGGCTCAGCTGCAAATGCTCTTGTTGTGCCTCTCATCCTTTCTGGCCAGCCTTCCTCACAGGGTGGTTGTGAGCTGGACTGCAGTTCCAGCTAACCTTTAATCTTTCTGTCTCTCTCCTCTCTTTCTCTCTCTCTCTTTCTCTCTCTCTTTGTCTCCTTTTCTCTGTGTTTGTGTGGGTGTCTTTCTCTTTTCTTTGTCTCTTTATCTTTCCCTCCCTTTCTCTCTCTGTCTTTCTTTGTCTCCATCTCTCTCTCTCTCTCTTTCTCTTTCTTTGTCTCTCTCTTTTCCTGTCTCTCTCACTCTTTCTCTCTCTCTCTCTCTCCTTCCCCCTCCCTCTCTCTCTTTTATCTCTCTTTCTCTCTCTCCCTGTCTCTCTCTCCGTCTCTTTCTCTCTCTCTCTTTCTTTATCTCTCTCCGTCTCTCTCTCTCTCCCTGTCTCTCATTCTCTCTTTCTTTGTCTCTCTCTCTTTCTCGCTCCTTCTCTCTCCCCCTCACTGTCTCTCTTTGTCTCTTTTCTCTCCTCTCTCCCCGTCTCTCTCTCTTTCTTTCTTTGTCTCTCTCTTCCTCCCTCCCTCTCTTTGTCTCTCTCTGTCTTTTCTCTCCTCTCTCCCTGTCTCTTTCTCACTCTCTCTTTCTTTCTTTGTCTCTCTCTCTCCTTCCCCCCTCCCTCTTTCTCTTTTCTCTCTCTCTTTCTCTCTCTCTCCCTGTCTCTCTCTCAGTCTCTTTCTCTCTCTCTCTCTTTCTTTATCTCTCTCTCTCCCTGTCTCTCTCTCTCCATCTCTCATTCTCTCTTTCTTTGTCTTTCTCTTTCTCGCTCCTTCTCTCTCCCCCTCACTGTCTCTCTTTGTCTCTCTTTCTCTTTGTCTCTTTTCTCTCCTCTCTCCTGTCTCTCTCTTTCTTTGTCTCTCCCTCCCTCCCTCTCTCTCTTTGTCTCTCTCTGTCTTTTCTCTCCTCTCTCCCTGTCTCTCTCTC
>NW_015389399.1:25242-46950 GCF_001527695.2 Protobothrops mucrosquamatus
ATAGAAAATAGAATAGAAAGAATAGAACAGAACAAAATAGAATATAGAATAGAATATAGAATAGAACATAGAATAGAATAAATACAATACAATACTATACAGAATAGAATACAATAGAGAATATAGAATATAGAATATAGAATAAAAGAGGAGAAGAGAATACAGAATATAGAATACAGAAGAGAATATAGAATAGAATCCCGAACAGAACAGAATACAGAATAGAATAGAATAATAGAGCAGAGTAGAATAGAATATGGAATAGGATAGGATAGGATAGAACACAGAATAGAATAGAAAATGGAATTGAATAGAGCAGAGTAGAATAGAATAGAATAGAATAGAATAGAATAGAATAGAATAGAATAGAATAGAATAGAATAGAATAGAATAGAATAGAATAGAATATGGAATGAATAGGATAGGATAGGATAGGATAGGATAGGATAGGATAGAAAATAGGATAGAATATGGAATAGGATAGGATAGGATAGAACACAGAGTAGAATAGAAAATGGAATGGAATAGAATAGAATAGAATAGAATATGGAATAGAATAGGATATGGAATAGGATAGGATAGGCTAGAACACAGAATAGAATAGAAAATGGAATAGAATAGAATAGAATAGAATAGAATAGAATAGAATAGAATAGAATAGAATATGGAATGAATAGAATAGAATAGGATAGGATAGGATAGGATAGGATAGAAAATAGGATAGAATATGGAATAGGATAGGATAGGATAGAACACAGAGTAGAATAGAAAATGGAATGGAATAGAATAGAATAGAATAGAATATGGAATAGAATAGGATATGAAATAGGATAGGATAGGCTAGAACACAGAATAGAATAGAAAATGGAATAGAATAGAATAGAATAGAATAGAATAGAATAGAATAGAATATGGAATGGGATAGGATAGGATAGGATAGGATAGGATACAATAGACTAGAGAATAGTGTAGAGAATGGAATGGAATGGAATAGAAGCTGGAAGGGACCTTGGAGGTCTTCTAGTCCAGCCCCCTGCTCCAGAGGAGACCCTATATCCCTTGAGACAAGTGGCTGTCCAGCCTCTTCTTAAAAACCTCCCGTGACGGAGCGCCCACAGCTTCCGCAGCCAAGCCGTTCCCCTGAGCACAAGCCAGCTTCGAATCCTTCCGAAGCCAGGTTCTCCGTTCCATGGGTAGCCACCAAGCTGGCCGATGCGCAGCCGTGACAGGCCTTCCTTCCTTCCTGACGCGCCCTGCCCCAAATCTTTGGCGTCGGCTCAACGCGAAAGGGAATGAGCAGCAATAGGGGAAATGTTTTCCAAATAAACAACACGAGGGCGGCTTTTTCCGAACTCCAGCTAAGCGGAGTTAGAATCCGGGAACAGGCGTGAAACTTAAATCGGCGTCAGGCTCGCCTTCTGGCGTGCAAAGGGCCCGCCAACTGGGGGGCAGTTGGCACCAAGCCTAGAAAGAGGGCTTGACCCCGGCTAGCATTTTTAACAGGCCAGGTTGACCTGACCCAGCCCCCTTGGGGGTTGCAAGATCTGGGCTTCTGCCCTGGAAAGTCCTCGCTTCCTGGATTCCAGGGCTCAGCTCCAGGCCGACCTACACAGACAACACGGAAACCGAGGTGCCCCCTCTTTTCGCTCTCATTCCTCCAGTTTACAGACACCTCTAAGAGGCAGTACGTCCAGTCCCAACAGGGTTTCCCCAAAAAAGTCCTCTGTTGACCTGAAGGAAACAAAAAGAAACTTCTGCAAAGCGAAGAGTAGGGTCTTCGAAGAAGCCGAGACTGACCTAGGTGGGGAAGGGAAAGATTTATACTCCTTGCAGACAGCTGGTTATTTTTCTTCTTTTAGAGGGTCGTTGAGGCCACTTGGTGTTTTCTCTGTGTCCTCAGGGTCACCTGAGCGGTGCAAATGGGTGTGGAGCCTTCTTGGCTGCAGGATGTTTTCTGCCCCGGGTCCCTTCACCGTTGAAGACGGGCGCAGGCTGTTGGGGACGAGTCTGTGTGGTCTGCATCTCAAACTGGAGCACAGTTTGGCTCCACTGTCCATTTGCACCCCTCAGGTGACGCTGAGGACACAGACAAACCTCCAGGTGGCCTCAACGACTCTCTAAAAGGATGCAAATGACCAGCTCTCTGCAAGGAGTATAAATCCTTCCACTCCCCACCGTCCAGTCAGAGCTGAAGAAACCAAACATCTTCAAATAAAAGGCTCCACATCCATTTGCACCACTCAGCTAACCCTGAGGACACAGAGGAAGCTCCAAGTGGCCTCAACGACCCTCTAAAGCAGACATGTCAAACACAAGGCCCGGGGGCCGGATGCGGCCTGCAAAGGGGTTTCATGTGGCCCACGAAGCCATCCTGGAAACAGTGAGGGAATGGCCCCCGCTGCCTTGGTCCTGGCCCAGGCCTCCCGGGAGCCGATGTACAATTTTGTGGTGGCCATCTATGCTGAAACGCATTCAGTCTTGGCTCCACAAGGCCATCTGGAAACAGCAAGGAACCAGCCCCTGCCGCGTCGCCCCCGCCCCCTGGGTGCATGCTGGGGAGGGGTCGCCCTTTGTGAGGAATGAAGAAATGCACCATCGCCTGGAAGTGGCCAGCAAATGGCCCTGGCCTCCTTCACCTATCCGGCTTGGTGGGCTCCGGCGGAGGGGTTTCGGCAGGTAAGTGCAGCTGGGTGCCCCCTTGGGGAAGTGGGGCTGGGCTTGGTGCCATGGGTGCTCGAGGGCCAGGCTGGGCATTTGACCTCTGCTGCCCAGGGCTCCCGGCAGCCCGCACCCCCATCCAGCCACCCCCCCCCCGCATGGCCAGAGAGGAACAGTGAGGCTCCTCCAGTGGACCATGCCTTGGCGCTTGCCCCGGTCCCCCCCCCTTTCTGCCAGAGACCCCCAGATCTGTCCCACTCCTGCCCAGGCCCCCACAGGCCCCCTTGACACGAACGATGTAGAGCTGGCCATGCCCACCCAGCAGGCCACACCTACTCCAGCCACGCCCACCCAGTAGGCCGCACCCACCCTGGCCACACACACACACACACACACACACACCCCGAGGGCAACCACAATGCTGATGTGGCCCTCAATGAAATTGAGTTTGACACCCCTGCTCTAAAAGGAGGCAAATGACAAACGACCAGCTGTCTGCAAGGAGTATAAATCCTTCCATTTCTCCACCATCCAGTCAGAGCAGAAGAAGCTTCTGGGATGAGAAGCGAAACGTCTTCAACGGAAAAACCAGGAAGTCCAGTTTTCCCCTGGAAACCCCCCCCCTTGGGACAGAGTAAGGAGGTAGTTTTTCCAGCCTGCTGCCCACTTATGTCCATTTTTCAGACTGATGACCGTTGCAGCCTCTCCGCGGTCACATGATCAAAATTCAAGACCCTCGGCAACCGACTCATGTTTATGACAGTTGCCGTGACCCGGGGGGGTTCGTGCGATCCTCTTTTTGAGACCGTCCGACAAGCAAAGTCCGAGGGGGAAGCCCAATTCACTGAACAACCGTGTTGTTAATTTAACAACCGCAGCGATTCACCTAACGGGTGGCAAGCAATGTCGTAAAATGGGGCAAAACTCGTTTAACGACTGCCTTGCGTACCGAAAGAAATGTACCTGCCTCTGGTAAAAGTGATGGCAGTTTGATCGTGCAAGAGATAACCGCGTGCAGAAGAAGCAACACATGGAAACTAGTCAAGGAGAGAAGCAACCTGGAATTAAGGAGAAACCTCCTGACAGTGAGGACAATTAACCAGTGGAAAAGCCTGCCACCAGAACTCATTGGTGCTTCATCACTCTTTTAAGAAGAGACTGGACGGCCATTTGTCTGGAATGGTAGAGGGTCTTTTGCTTGAGCAGGGGGTTAGACTAGAAGACCTCCAAAGTCCCTTCCAGTTCTGTTCTATTCTCCAAACCACCAGAGGGAAGGACAAGAAACAACGGAAGGAAACTAATCAAGGAGAGAAGCAAGTTAGAATTAAGGAGAAACTTCCTGACAGTGAGGACAATTAACCAGTGGAACAGAAGTTGCCTTCAGATATTGTGGGTTCTCCATCACTGGAGGTTTTTAAGAAGAGACTGGACAGTCACTTGTCTGAAATGGGTACAGGGTCTCCTGCTTGAGCAGGGGGTTGGACTAGATGACCTCCAGGCTCCCTTCCAACTATTCTATTCTGATTGATTGTATCAATCCTTCTTTCGGTGAGATGCGTGGACCCACATGGGAAGAGCAGAAAGATGCATACAAACACACACACACACACAATGCTTACACAAACACATAGGCAGGCAGAAACAGGTGCAACCCACACAGTTTTTGGGGGTGTGTTGTTGTTGTTGTTTTTTGCTCCACCCAAAAAAGCCACTGGCCTTTCCTTCAGCCACCACTGAGAAAAACAGAAGCCGGATTCCGCTTGGTTTTCTCTACCTTGTCATTTGCCTCCTTTCCTTTTTATTTCCGTCCTTGGGGTACTTTTAAATAGATAAAAGTGGATTTAAAATAAGCATGTTTTTATATATATATATATATATACATATATAAAAGCTTCTAAAAGCAGCCATTGCAAAACAGGGAGAAGAAAAGCAGCTAAAAATGTTCCTTTGGAGTAAATATAGAAGGGTGGGGAGTTGGAACGGTTGGTTCGGAGCACAAATCCTGGTGGAATCCAGTGGATTCCCCCTCAAGGAGCAGAGGGGCTTCCGACCATGAGCTCTTGATCTGGTTATCAGATCGGGAGATGCTTTGAAAGGTTACCGGCTGGAAGATGCAAACAACCATGAAGAGATCTGATCACGGGAGTCAGTCTTCCCCTTTGCTTAGCCCTGGCCAAGCCACCTCCCTCCCCCCCCCTTTAAAACATGGAGAAGGGGGACCAAGTGGAGAGAATTCTGGGGGGGGGGAAGCCCTGTGAAGAAGGGAAGAGAAGGGAGGGACGGAGGGTGAGGGAGAGATAGAGAGATAGAGCAAGAGAGATTAGACAGAGAGATGTGAAGAGGGAGAGAGATAATATGATAGAGAGAAATTAGATAAGAGATGTGAGAGCTAGAGAGATAGATATAAGCAGATAAGACGGATGGATGGATGATATAGATAGAGAGAGATTAGATAAATGTGATATAGATAGATAAATAGATGAGAGATATAAGATATAGATAGATAGATAGATAGATAGATAGATAGATAGATAGATATAGATGATATAGATGAGAGATATAAGATAGACACAGACAGACAGCTGAGAGAGAGATGATAGATATATAAAATAGATAGATGAGAGAAGTATGATAGATGATAGATAGATAGATAGATAGATAGATAGATAGATAGAGCTGAGAGATATAAGATAGACACAGACAGATGACAGATGAGAAAGAGATAGATATATAAAATAGATGAGAGCAGTATGATAGATAGATAGATAGATAGATAGATAGATAGATAGATAGATAGATAGATGATAGATGATAGATGATAGATAGATAGATATAGCTGAGAGATGTAAGATAGACACAGACAGATGACAGACGATAGATAGATATATAAAATAGATAGATGAGAGAAGTATGATAGATAGATAGATAGATAGATAGATGATAGATAGATAGATAGATAGATAGATAGATAGATAGATAGAGATAGCTGAGAGATATAAGATAGACACAGATGACAGATGAGAAAGAGATAGATATATAAAATAGATAGATGAGAGAAGTATGATAGATAGATAGATGATAGATAGATAGATATAGATAGATAGATAGATAGATAGATAGATAGATAGATAGATAGATAGATAGATAGATAGATAGATAGAGATAGCTGAGAGATATAAGATAGACACAGACAGATGACAGATGAGAGATAGATATATAAAATAGATAGATGAGAGAGATATTGGATGGAGAGAGAGAGAGAGAGAGAATTCTTTTATTAGCCAAGTGTGATCGGACACACAAGGAATTTGTCTCCAGTGCAGAAGCTCTCAGTGTACACGCAAACAACAAAATGACAGGTCACAGATCATAGATCATCGTTGCAATCATTAATCGTAAGATACAAACAAGAAGTTATAATCATAGATACCAACAGGAGAAGGTCGTAGGAAAGATGAGAAATGAGCAAGGTGAGAAGATAAGAAAGATGAGGAGGACGATAGCAACACAGCCCTACGAGATGGGTAAAATATCCTTAGGCCTAAGACAGTGTTTAGTTTACAGAACAACAAGATTGGAAGAGAGAACTGCATTTTTTTTTTATATCGGGAAGGTTGTTCCCCAAAGAGAGAGTGGCTTTATTGTTTTGTTTCTCAACCTTAGCAACTTCGTATGGACTACAACTCCCAGAATTCCCCAGTCAGGGAATTCTGGAAGTCCTGACATCTTTATGACACAAAGGACTATAAAACCCTAAACCATAAAGGAATATAAAACTTTATAAAACCCTAGTGAGGCCACACCTGGAATACTGCAGCCCGTTTTGGTCACCGTTTTGGTCACCAAAGATGTTGAGAGTTTGGAAAAAGTTCAGAGAAGAGCAACTAAGAGGATTAAAGGAGACTGGAGACTAAAACATACGAAGAACGGTTGCAAGGACTTGGGTTTGGCCAGTCTAGAGAAAAGAAGAAATAGGGGGGACATGATAGCAGCGTTCCAGTATTTGAGGGGCTGCCCCAAAGAAGAGGGAGTCAAGCTATTCTCCAAGGCGCCTGAAGGCAGGACGAGAAGCAACGGGTGGAAACTGATCAAGGAGAGAAACAACCTGGAACTAAGGAGAAACTTCCTAACAGTGAGGACAATTAACCAGTGGAACAGCTTGCCACCAGAAATCGTGGGCGCTCCATCAATGGAGATTTTTAAGAAGAGGCTAGACAGTCACTTGTCTGAGATGGTACACTATAGGTTCTCCTGCTTGAGTAGGGGGGCTGGACTAGAAGACCTCCAAGGTCCCTTCCAACTCCTATTCTATTCTATTCTATCCTATTCTATTCTATTCTATTCTATTCTATTCTATTCTATTCCATTCCATTCTATTCTATATTCCAATATCTATTCTATTCTATATTTCAATATCTATTCTATTCTATTCTATTCTATTCTATTCTATTCTATTCTATTCTATTCTATTCTATTCTATTCTATTCTATTCTATTCTATTCTATTCTATTCTATTCTATATTTATCTCAAAGCATGCTGGCTGGAGAATTCTGGAAGTTGACGTCCATCCACCTCAAAGTGGCCAAGAGTTCAGAAACCCTGCTCTAAACAAACCCAGATGTGTCGGGAACCCAACGTGCCATCTCTGGGGAGGGGGCTCCCAAGCCAACATTTCCGAGCCCCAAGGTTGCAGAGGGGGTCTCTGCTGAAGCATGGGGGTGGGGGAGGGGGGGACTGCTGAATGTCACGTGATCAGGAGGGAGGTGGCTTAGAATAGCCTGTGCCTGCCTGGGCAATGCAGCTGGGGATGATGGGAGCTGCAGTCGCCAGCCAAAGCAGCAAAACTTCTAGGTTTTGTGGTTTTTTCCCCCCCCCTTCCTTTGGTGAACAAAGGGCCCACAGCAGTTGTGAAAAGCTGGCTGGCAGAGTTCCCCATGGCTGGTCTAGATGGGTCCCAGGTGGAGGCAACTGTTGACTTTGGGGGCGGAAGGGCAGATGGGGGAGTGACGTCCCACCCATCCCGACGGTGTTGTGCAAACAGTGCGAACGATGCCAGCCGGCCAGGGGATGAAACTGGCAGCCGAGGCGGGCATGCCCTGCCTCCGTGCTCGAGGTTGCAAACCGGCAGGCCGAGAGGAAGGAGAAGCCACCCCACAGGTGCCCCTCGACGCACGACCACAGTTGAGCCCCCCAATTTACGTCGCTCAGCGAGACACTTGCAAACCGTGGTTAAGCGGATCCCTGCACTCGTTCAGTTAGTCACACCCAATCTGCCCTGCCCATTGATTTCGCTCGTCAGAAAGTCGCAAAAAGGGGATCCCAGGATCCCGGGAACAACACCGCGACCGTCATAAATACGAGTCAGTTGCCAAGCGCCTGCGTTTTGGATCACCTTTGAACAGGGGGAGGCTGCAAGGGTCATACCTGTGGAAAAGGGTCACAAGCCACTTTATTCCGTGCCGTTGTAGCTTCGAAAGGTCACTAAACGAAGCCCAGGGCTAGAATAAAAGAGTTGGAGGGGACCTTGGAGGTCATCTAGCCCAACCCTCTGCTCAAGCAGGAGACCCTATCCCATTCCGGACAAATCTCTTCTCCTCCAGGGATGGAGCACCCACAACTTCTGGAGGCAAGCCGTTCCTCTGATTAATTTAACAGAATGACAAGAGTTGGAAGGGACTTTAGAGCAGTAGATCAGGTTGGGAGACGAGTTCGGCCTTTGAATTCAGATAGGGTAAGGTCTGTTTATCGACCGGTTAGAGAGGAATTTTTGGAGGTCACAACCTCGGGGGCGTTGAAGACCACCGTTCGGCAAGGTGACCGATTAACAAGCCAGTCCTGTAAGGATCCAACGAAGAGAGGAACTAGCAGTGCACTAGCCAGCAACATTGGATCAATGCCTGCCCCAGGGACATTGTCCAGGGGAAGGGGGCGAAAGGGGGAAGACGGCCAGTTGCTGATCTCTCAACGAAGCCCCGTCGGGAAAAGGGGGGCCTGTCCGGGACCGGCTCCTCGGCTTGCGAACACTCTCGTAGGACACCCCCCCCCGATTGTCCCATCATGACTTGCCGAGGTCAGCTCATGCTATGACCGGTCAGCTGAAGAGGGCTCTGGCCAAGCCACACAAAATGGGGGGGGGGGGTTGTGCAAGAGGCAAAGTGTGCAATGGACCCAGGCCAAAAGCAGAAGTAAACAACGTGCCTTTATCAGTGGCTTTTGATTGGCAGGTGCCCTCCCTCCAAGAATCATAGAGTGGGAGGGAGGGAAAGGCACCTCGGAGATCATCTAATCCAGGGGTGTTCAACCTGGGCAACTTTAAAACTTGTGGACTTCAATTCCCAGAATTCCCCAGCCACAAAGTCCACAAAGCTTAACGTTGGACACCCTTGATTGAGTCCAAAACAAACTCAACCCAAGGAGTGACCCCTCGCTTGCAGCCACAATTACTACCCTAACCACCAACTGTAACAATGGTGTAGGGTCTTCTGCTTGGGCGAGGGGGTTGGACTAGATGACCTATAAGGTCACTTCCAACTCGGTTATTCTATTCTATTCTATTCTATTCTATTCTATTCTATTCTATTCTATTCTATATTCTATATTCTATATTCTATATTCTATATTCTATTCTATTCTATTCTATTCTATTCTATATTCTATCCTATTCCACTATATATTTTATATTCTATATACTATTCCTATTCTATTCCATTCCAGTCCACTCCAGTCCATTCTATTCTCTATTCTATTCTATTCTATTCTATTCTATTCTATTCTATTCTATTCTATATTCTTTTCTTTTCTGTATTCTATTGTATTCTATTGTATTCTATTGTATTCTATTCTATTCTATTCTATATTCTATTCTATTCTATTCTATTCTTTATTCTATCCTATTCTACTATATATTCTATATTCTATTCTATTCTATTCTATTCTATATATTATACATTCTATTCTTTTCTATATACTATTCTATATTCTATTCTATTCTATTCTACTCTATGTTCTATATTGCAATTGTGAGCCTAAGTGGGAAACCTTACACTATTCTATTCTATATTGTATTCTTTTCTATATTCTATTCTATTCTATTCTATTCTATTCTATTCTATTCTATATATTGTATATTGTATATTCTATTCTATTCTATTCTATATTCTACTCTTTTCTATATTCTATTCTAGTCTACTCTATATTCTATATTCTATTCTAATTCCATTCCATTCCATTCTTTCTCTATTCTATTCTATTCTATTCTATTCTATTCTATTCTTTATCCTATCCTGTCCTATCCCTATCCTATCCTTCTACCTCGTAACACCCCCTAAGCATCTTCTGGAACAATTTGCTGTGAATCCTGGCGAGCAGATTGTTTCGGGGTGCAAATTTTGCCGGGCTTCCGGAGGCATTTCTAACGTGGGGGGTCTTTGGCAGGGCAGGCGCCACGAGTGGCGATGCCTGCGTGGAAAAAACGCTGCCTTTGCTCTCTCAATTCCCCCCCTCCCCAAGTGGGCAGAAAGGCCATTTCTGGGCTCCCCCCCTGGGGCCGCCCTCGCTGGGGTTGTAGGGGCGCCTCGAGCAGGCGCGGGGTGTCGAAGGAAGGGGGGGGCGGGGCGCATGTGCGCGAGGAGGGGAAAGGGGCTCACCCAATGTTAACCCCATGGGCCCTTCTGGGCGCGCGTGGGGCGAAAGAGGGGAAGGGAAGCGGGTGGCCCCAGAGGAAGGAGAAGAGAGGAGGCTCTCAGCCGGGAGGAAGGCAAGGCGGCTGGGGCGCCCGCCTCTCCTGCACTCCGTCTCCTCCGGTCGGTGGGCTCTCTAGCGATGTTTCAGGCTGCATTCGCACGACCCGACACGGATGCGTGTACGGATGCGTGTTTGTCCCTGCGGCGGCTCTCTATGCTACTTTCTGGCTCAAAGTATTGTAGTCCCTACGTGGTAGCTGCCTTCCGGTATCTCAGGGTTGGCCCCAAAGAAGAGGGAGTCAAGCTAAAAATTATTAATACCACTTTACAAGGCCTTGGTAAGGCCACACTTGGAATCCTGCATCCACTTTTGGTCACCACAATGTAAAAATAGATGTTGAGACTCTAGAAAGAGTGCAGAGAAGAGCAACAAAGAGGATCAGGGGACTGGAGGCCAAAACATACAAGGAACGGCTGCTGGAATTGGGTCTCTCCAGTTTAATGAAGAGAAGGACGAGGGGGGACAGGATAGCAGTCTTCCAGTATCTCAGGGGCTGCCCCAAAGAAGAGGGAGTCAAGCTATTCTCCAAAGCGCCTGAAGGCAGGACAAGAAGCAACGGATGGAAACTCATCAAGGAGAGAAGCAACCTGGAACTAAGGAGAAACTTCCCGACAGTGAGAACAATTAACCAGTGGAACTCCTTGCCTCCAGAAGTTGTGGGTGCTCCATCGCTGGAGCTTTTTAAGAAAAGACTGGATACTCACTTGTCTGTTGAGACTCTAGAAAGAGTACAGAGAAGAGCAACAAAAATAATCAGGGGCCTGGAGGCTAAAACATATAAGGAACGGTTGTTGGAATTGGGAATGTCTAGTTTAATGAAGAGAAGGACGAGGGGGGACAGGATAGCAGCCTTCCAGTATCTCAGGGGCTGCCCCAAAGAAGAGGGAGTCAAGCTATTCTCCAAAGCGCCTGAAGGCAGGACAAGAAGCAACGGGTGGAAACTCATCAAGGAGAGAAGCAACCTGGAACTAAGGAGAAACTTCCCGACAGTGAGAACAATTAACCAGTGGAACAGCTTGCCACCAGAAGGTGTGAGTGCTCCATGGCTTTTAAGAAGAGACCCGGCAGTCCTTGAGCCCAAAATTTATGTTGCTAAGTGAGAATTTTGTTAAGTGAGTTTTGCCCCATTTTACGACTTTTCTCGCCACGTTTGTTAAGTCAATCCCTGCAGTTCTCCAGTTAGCAACACGGTCGTTGAATTTGGCTCATCAGGCGGTCACAAAAGGGGATCAGGTGACTCCGGGACACTGCAACCTTCATCAACATGAGTCAGTTGTCGAGCGTTTGAATTTTGATCACGTGACCACGGGGACGCTACGATGGTCATAAGTGTGAAAAACGGTCATAAATGGTCTTTTTCAGTGCCATTTTAATTTCAGTCACTAAATGAACTGTTGTAAGTCGAGGACCTACAGGGTCTCCTACTCGAGTACGGGATGGGACTAGAACCGAGGTCACCAACCTTTGTCAGTTGGCGGACCAGAGGAAAAGGGAGGGGGAAGCATTTTACACACGGGCGTGCACGCGTGTGGGCACGGGGCTGCAAGCATGCGCGTGCCGCAAACAGGGCGGGGCTAGCACCCACGTAATACTAGCCCTGCCCCATTTTTGCGTGGTGCGCCCTGCCCCATTCTTGTTTCCGCACCCTGCGGCATCCTGGCGCCCCGTTTTTGCACTCCGCGGCGCGATGGTGGCCCATTTCCATGCCCTGCAGCGCAGCAGTGTCCATTTTTGCACCTTGCAGCACGGCGGCACCCTGTTTTTGTGCCCCATGGTGTGGCTGCACCCCATTTTGGCGCCCTGTGGCGTGGCAGCGGTCCATTTCCGCAACCCAAGGCACAGCGGTGGCTGTGTTTGTGCCCCGCGGCCACAGCACTAGCACAAGTGAGGGAGTGTGCGCGCACACACGCGCACACTGGCCTGCCTGTCCTGTGGCCCGGTGTCCAGCAAGCCACGGCCCACTACTGGGCCACGGCCCACAGGTTGGGGACCCCTGGACTAGAAGACCCCCAAGTTCCCCTTCCGACTCTGGTTTTCTGTTTTGTCCTGTTACATTGAACCGGCGTGGCCAGGCCAGGATGGGGCAAACAGGCAGAGCAGGGCCTGAAATGCTTCCCTGAAGCGGACAGAAATTACTGTTTAATTAGCCGTGGTTTGTTTTTAACTATGATTTGTGGAGGGTTAGGGTTTGTTAAAACTCGGTTTCCCTTTCCCAGGAAGCAAAAACTGGTGGCGTCAGGGCTGGTGGTTTGGCAAAGGGAGTGACCTCAACTGATATAATTGAGAGAGAGGGATGATTAAGAAATATAAATATACGTACCAGAAATCATTCCTACATCACATTTACGATTTAGCACAAGGGGGGGAAGCCTGTGGCTTGTTTAGCAAGCCATGATTAAGCTTTGTGATGTGAACAGAGCCTTGGGTGGAGCACAGGGGGTGCTCTCAACCCTGGAGGTTTCCAAGAAGAGACTGGACAGTCACTTGTCTGGAATGGTCCAGGCAGGGATAGGCAACCTTGGCTCTTTTATGACTCGTGGACTTCAACTCCCAGAATTCCTCAGCCAGCATGAGGGAAACTATGGCCCCCTCATGACTGGTGGACTTCATCTCCCAGAATTCCTCAGCCAGCATGAGGGAAACTATGGCCCCCTCATGACTCGTGGACTTCAACTCCCAGAATTCCTCAGCCAGCATGAGGGAAACTATGGCCCCCTCATGACTCGTGGACTTCAACTCCCAGAATTCCTCAGCCAGCATGAGGGAAACTATGGCCCCCTCATGACTCGTGGACTTCAACTCCCAGAATTCCTGAGCCAGCCTGGCTCAGCTTGAAAACCTCTCCCTTTCCCCTCAGCATGGCTGGCTGAGGAATTCTGGGAGTTGAAGTCCACGAGTCATAAAAGAGCCAAGGTTGCCTACCCCTGGTCTAGGGGGTTGGACTAGATGACTTCCAAGGTCCCTCCCAACTCTGTTATTCTCTCATTCTGACCCTGGGGGGTTGGCTTCCTTCTGCTGGCAATATCTGGTAAACTGCAGCTGTCCATGGAGGCTCCGTTCAGCTAACCCGATGAAGCTGAAGGAAATGAAATCTCCTGGTCCTTGCGAGTCCCCCCAATTTTCAAGCATCTCCATTCCTCCCCCCCCTCGGGGGAAGTTGCTCAAGCTGGGCAGGGTGGGGCCATACCCTACGCAGGTAGTCCTCACTTAACAACGCTACCGGAATTTCTGTTGTGAAATGAAGCGGCCGTTAGGCGAAACATGGCAGGATTGCACTACAAGAGTTCCTTTAACGGCGCTTAAAAAAAACAGACTTATGACTGTTTTTCACGCTTAACGACCGTTGCAGCATCCCCCCCCCAGTCATATGATCAAAATTCGGACGCTGGGAAACTGGCATGTACTTAGGATGGTTGCAGTGTCCCCGGGGGTCACGTGATTTTTGCGACATTTTTGACGAGCAAAGTCAATGGGGAAAGCTAGATTCACTTAACAACCGTGTTACTAACGCAACAATTGCGGTGATTCGCTTAATAACTGAGGCAAGGAAGGTCACAGAGTGGAGCCAAACTCAACGACTGTCTTCCTTAGCAACAGACATGTTGTGGTCGTAAGTTGAGGACGACCTGTGCTTAGCAACAACGGTGGCCATAGCCTCTGTCGCGTTCACTCGACCAGGACTGTGTGACGCAACAGATCTATTCAAGACATGGCAATACCTTTGGAGCAGGCAGGAAGCTGGCTTAGTTTTAAACCAGGTTAGTTGTTTCGAGCCTTAGCGCCAGACAGCCGCTCTGGTTGAGAAGCTCTGCTTTATGGACGTTTGGCTTGGCGAACTCAACCGATGGAGGCCTATTCAGCAAACGACCGCTTCGTGTGTTGGGTGGAGACAGCTGTGGCTTTTGTGCATCCTGTGTCACACAACCCCCCCTCTGGAAAAACCTCTTGAAGCACAAGCAGCCACTGACCTATCTTGACAATATCCCTCTTCCCTGCAAGCCCCGGGACGTCCACCAGAGGGCGGCCAAGCCTCTTTGCTGCCAGCCATCTAGTGGTGGACTAGAGTTGTTGTTGTTGTTCGTCCATCGATTTCGATGAAGACCTTGATATCTTATGAAAGTCGAGATGTCAAGACTTGCGCGTGGATCGGATTAAAGTGAGGGAGAGGTGCGCATAGTCAGCCTCACTCTCTCTTCCCAGATTCCATCTTGTTCCAATGGCAGGACAAAAGTCGAGACAGTTGGAGATGGGCTGGGCGCAGTGGTTGACCAGGGCGTCTTTCGTGTCTTGCCGTGCTCTCCGCGTACCACGTCGCTTGCAGAAAACTGCCTTCATGACCGTTGGTCCTATTTTAATAGGTCTCATCCGCTCAATCCACCAGAGTCTGTCTTCACATGCTCGGGATAGACAAATCCCTTGCTCACCGAATGTCGAAGACACAACGGCTACTCTCGACCTGGTTTGGCCAGCCTGTCGAAGCTGTTGCCCGGGGTGTGGCCGCTGCGCATGTTACAGCTACTAGGAGCCACAGGTGAGAGCTGAGTGTCAGGTGGGGACCAAAGGTGTACGAGCTGCCCTAAAAAAAGGGCACGACATGCCCTCCACCAGAGGTGCTACCCCTCCCTGAACACCCCATACACCCCACCTGACTGGAGTACTGCCACCCAGGTTGGCCAACCTTGTGTGCAGAAGATCAGAAGGAACACTTGGCTCCCTTCCGTGGCCAGCTGGAGGATGACGTGAGCCCAAGCCTGCCTGCCGCGTGGGGCAACCACAATCTGTTCAAGCTTGTTCTGTCCTGAACTTTTACACAGTGACCTTCTGGGTCAAACGTGGGAAGGAATGACAGGCGCCAAGGCCAAAACAAGAGAAACAATCTGAAGCGCTCACCCGGTTCTCCGGGGCCCCCCCAGAAAGCATCAATCTTAGCGGACAGTTGCCGAAGGTTGGAGACGATGGGCAGGCTTCTAAAGGCTCCTTAATAGTTGGAGCGCTTGCTAAAATCAGAGCTGTGGCTTTTTTGGGGGGGAGGGAATGTCTTTTCATTTTGCAAACAGAGACCATCAAGTCCAGGGGTGTCAAACTCGCAATGTGACAGTGTCACAACATATCGTGACTTTTTTTCCCATTGCTGTCAATGGGGTGGGCGCCGTTTTGGCGTGACGCATCCGGCCTACAGGCCGGCAGTTTGACATCCCTGATCTAGTCAGTCAGACAGTCACTTGTCTGAAATAGTATCGGTTCTCCTGCTTGAGCAGGGGGCTGGACTAGAAGACCTCCAAGGTCCCTTCCAGCTCTATTCTATTCTATTCTATGCTATTCTGTTTTCTATTCCATTCTATATTCTCTATTTATTCTATTCTATATTGTTTTCTATTCTATTCTATTCTGTTTTCTATTCCATTCTATATTCTGTATTTATTCTATCCTATATTATTTTCTATTCTATTCTATTCTATTCTATTCTATTCTATTCTATTCTATTCTATTCTGTTTTCTATTCCATTCTATAATCTCTAATTTATTCTATTCTATATTGTTTTCTATGCTATTCTATTCTATTTTCTATTCTATTCTATTCTGTTTTCTATTCCATTCTATATTCTCTATTTATTCTATTCCATACAGCATTAACCTTGTGAACTCTCAAGCTTCCTCCTTCCGTTATATATTCAAGATGGACAGTATTTAATATTTATTTGCTACATACATGTAGGGATGTGGGTCTATACATATGTTGTTTATAGTATGTTTAGGTGTGCATCATGTATGTGTTTCACTTTGAGAGCGGGCAACTCAATTTCATTTTTGATGTGTGCCGTTGTGCCCACAGTAAAAAAAATGACAATAAAGGTTATCTTATCTTATCTTATCTTATCTGTATTGTATTGTATTGTATTGTATTGTATTGTATTGTATTCCATTCCATTCCATTCCATTCCATTCTATTTTTCACCCAGGAATCCTCCGAACTTTGTGGAGCGGAGGAGCTCAGTGGGAAAATAGCACTGACCTACTTTGCAGGGCTGACAGGAAGGCTTGTGAAACCAACGTTGACTTAGTCCTGTGGAATTGTGAAATTGGCCCACAATCTTCCCGGGAAGTGTTAAGCAACACTCCCTAAGCCACAAAACGTAACAGAACAGAACCAAATAAGAGAGTTGGAAGGGACCTTGGAGGTTTTCTAGTCCAACCCCTGCTTGAGCAAGAGACCCTGGGCCACTTTGCACAAATTGTTGTCCAATGTCTTCTTAAAAATCTCCAGTATTGGAGCACCCACAACTTCTGGTGGCAAGTCGTTCCACTGGTTAATTGTTCTCACTGTCAGAAAATTCCTCCTTAATTCTAGGTTGCTTCTCTCTTGATTAGTTTCCGTCTGTTGCTTCTTGCCCTGCCTTCAGATGCTTTGGAGAACAGAACATGAGTTGGAAGGGACCTTGGAGATCTTCTAGTCCAACCCTCTGCTTGAGCAGGAAACCCTATACAATTTCAGACAAATAGCTGTCTAGTCTCAAAAGCCCCCAGTGTTGAAGCACCTATTATTATTATTATTATTATTACTATTATTATTATTACTACTACTACTACTACTACTACTACTACTACTACTACTACTACTACTACTACTACTTCTGGTGGCAAGCCGTTCCACTGGTTAATTGTCCTCACTGTCAGGAAATTTCTCCTTAGTTCCAGGTTGCTTGTCTCCTTGATTAGTTTCCATCCGTCGCTTCTTGTCCTGCCTTTCTGGTGCTTTGGAGAACATGACAGAATAGAGCTGGAAGGGACCTTGGAGGTCTTCTAGTCCAGCCCCCTGCTCAACCAAGAGACCTTATTCCATTCTGGACAAATGGATGTCCAGTTTCTCCTTAAAAGCTTCCAGTGATGAAGCACCTACAATGTCTGAAGGCAACTTCTGTTCCACTGGTTGATTGTTCTGTCAGGAAATTTCTCCTTAGTTCCAGGTTGCTTCTCTCCTTGATGAGTTTCCATCCGTTGCTTCCTGTCCTGCCTTCGTGATAAATAAACCACCATTTTGATAGGAAACCAGATGCTTGAGCCAGGCAGATTCGGCTGCACGTGAAATTATTGCCATTTGAAAGCAAATCTTGGTTTCTAGGTATGCCAAGAGGTATTTCCTTGGATTTAGCTCGGATTTTATTATTATTATTATTATTATTATTATTATTATTATTATTATTATTATTATTATTATTATTATTATTTATTATTTATTATTTATTATTTATTATTTATTATTTATTATTTATTATTTATTATTTATTATTTATTATTCTGTTCAATCATGTCCTGTATTCTGGTAAACAGTCTGGCTAAGTCCCTGCAAAGTATTTTTTTTAAAGAAATGCTTTTGCCATTGCTTCCTTTCCAGGGCTGATAGGGAGTGACTGGCCCAAGGTCCCCCAGCTGGGTTTGTGCCTAAGGCAGAACTAGATGTCTTCACCACGAGGCCCTGATGTCTTCACCACGACACCAATCAGTCAGGATCCAGGGGTAGGCAACCTTGGCTCTTTTATGACTTGTGGACTTCAACTCCCAGAATTCTGGGAGTCGAAGTCCACCAGTCATAAAAGAGCCAAGGTTGCCTACCCCTGGGATAGTCTATCCCATTCCAGACAAATAGCTGGCCAATTATGGCCAAACCCTGGCGACGGAAGAAGAGGGCAGGGTGTGTGTGTGGGTGTGTACGATGGTTTGTGTACGATGTGAATATAGCCAGGGATTCAGTCTACGACCCTATTTATATACACTGATGACAACCTGGGTTCAACTTAGCTCTGATGCTCTGTGCATCAAGGGTTGAAAGAGATCAGAGCCCACAAGGGAGACTGCAAAACACAATTCCCGCAACGTATTATGCCGAGACAGAAACCACACCCTGCCTTTGAATGCTCGACTCACACGGCATCCTAACACAAAGGGCCTGGGCTTCCATGACAGTGGGTTTCCTCGGCTGAGGGTCCACTACTACAGCCCAGACAGAGCCTCCATGGCTGGGGAATTCTGGGAGACGAAGTTCACCCATCGCAAAAGGGAGCAGCAGGGAAATGGGCCTGCGTGCGGCCCGCCTGCGCATGCACAAATGGGCGCGCACAGGTTGGCATGCGCAAGTGGGTTGTGTTCATCCGCGGCGTGCGTGCTGGCACCTGTGCGCATGCAGAAACAGGCTGTGCGCACCCACAGCATGTGCTAGTGCATGAGCCCATGTGCGCGTGTGCAAATGGGGCTGTTAGTGCCCGTGCGGTGCTACTACCAGGAGTGGGGAGGGGCTCGCCAGCTATTCCCAGGGCACGGTGGCCAACAGGCCTAGATTGGGGACCCCTGGTATGTAGGGTTTCCTGCTCAAGCAGGGGGTTGGACTAGAAGACCTCCAAGGTCCCGTCCAGCTCTATTGTTCTGTTCTGTTCTGTTCAAATATACGATGGAGTCCTATTTATACCACACGCCATTGACACCGGATGGATTCACACCGTAGGACGTACGACCATGTTTCACACTGATGACCCTTGCAGCATCACATGATCAAAATTCATTCACTTGGCGACCGACTCCTATTTATGACGGTCGCAGTGTCTCCCCGGGGTCACGTGATTCCCCTTTTGCAAACTTCTGACAAGCAAAGTCAAAGGGGGGGGGAAGCCTGATTAACAACCCTGTTTACTTACTTAGCCACTGCTGCGTGGATTCACTTAGCAACCGTGGGAAGAAAGGTTGTAAAAAAGGGGCAAAGCTCACTTAACAACCGTCTCGCTTAGCAACCGTACGTTTGGGCTCCATTGTCGTCGTGAGCCGAGGACTGCCCGTAATTTACGGTAGCCGCCGAGCGAGCGGAGTCTGGGAGGTCCTTTTTCCTGGATTTAAATTTTACTCAGGAAAGTTTTGGTGCTGCTCATCCTAAACGGGAAGAGGGTCACAGGCAGGGTTCTCCGATCTCAGGTGAGAATACCCAAAAGCAGAGGTGTCGCGCTCCGCTCTGCCATCTGGTGCCGGTCCAGTTGTTTGCAGCCCGTAAAAAGAGACCGGACAGCCACTTGTCTCCAATTGTATTCAGGGGTTAGTCAACCTTGGCTCTTTTATGACTCGTGGACTTCAATTCCCAGAATTCCTGAGCCAGCTTAGCTGGCTCAGGAATTCTGGGAGTTGAAGTCCACGAGTCATAAAAGAGCCAAGGTTGACTACCCCTGGCTATAGATAGTCCTCAACTTACATTAAGTGACTGTTCAAAGTTACAACGGCATTGAAAACAGGGACTTATGACTGTTTTTCACACTTTTTTTTTTAATTTTCATTTTTCATTTTTCCAATTTACAAAACATTAAACATTTTTTTTAATACAAAGTTTTTTATTTATAATACAATTAAATGTTTTTACCTGTATGCACCGTAAGGTCTCATTTATAAGGATTGTTAAACAAAGAGCACTATGTTTTTGAATTATGTAGTAGGAATTGGAGATATATTTGGAGTAAGAAGATGTGTTATGTTAATATATATGTTAATATACATGTTAATATACATACAAAGTTAGGATAGCTTAGCTTAAGATCCGAGCGGTTCTCCTTAATTCATACCAGCGATAAAATTTGTCCCAAACAAAACATTAAACATTTTTTTTAACAGTACTGTGTCGTGTATCTCTTACGGTTACTTACATTTATTACTATACATTTTTGTTTCTCTGTTCTAACCAATTATACCACTTATCCCACACCTCATAAAATTCTGTTTCTTCCTTGCCTTTCATTTCTAGCATAAGCTTATACATCTCGGCACATTCTAATATCTCATAAATAATCATATCATTAGCTGGTATATTTTCAAGTTTCCAGCACTGAGCATAGACTGCTGTTACTATGTGTACAATAATATATTGGAGTTGCTTCTTTATCTTTTGATTTATTATTCCTAACAGAAATAATTCAGCTTTACATTCAATTTGTTCTCCTGTTATCTCCTGTAGCCATCTCCTTATCTGTTCCCAGTATTTCCTTGCTTTAGGACATTGCCACCACATGTGATAAAATGTTCCATCCTTATATTTGCACTTCCAACAGTCCGGTTTCATATTTGTATGCATCTTGGCCAATCTTGCCGGTGTTAGATGCCACCTATAAAGCATTTTGTACTGATTTTCTTTATATGCCGTTGATAATGTTAATTTGCAGTTTTTGTTCCATACTTTATCCCATTCTTCTAAATTTATATTTCAGCCTACATTCTGTGCCCATGCTATCATCGGACCTTTCACTATTTCTTCTTCCATTTCTACCTCTAATAAATATTTATACACTCTTGTTAAAAAAAATTCTTCCTTGCCTCTCAATCAAGAAGAGACTGGACAGCCATTTGTCTGAAATGTTATAGGGTCTCCTGCCTGAGCAGGGGGTTGGACTAGATGACCTCCAAGGTCCCTTCCAACTTTATTATTATTATAATATTCTATCCAATTGTTGTGGTACCCCTTGAATTCCATATTCCTCCATATCTTTTCCATATCTCGACTGTGTCTGTAAATATGGCCACCGGTCTATAATTATACCCTGTTCTTTTAGTTCTTCCTTTGATTTAAGATTCCTCTGACTGTCTAATAATTCTTTGTACGACCATGGTAGCAAAATTCGGACGCTTGGCAACCGATTCATATTTATGACCGCTGCTGTATCCCAAGGATCACGTGATCCCCTTTTGCAACCTTCTGACAAGCAAAGTCAACGGGGGAAGCCGAGATTCACTTAACAACCGTGTCACTCCCTTAACCACTGCAGGGATTCACTTAACAACCGGGGTCAAGAAAGATCGTAAGATGGGGGCAAATTCACTTAACAAACACCTTCCTTAACAACAGAGATTTTGCGCGCAGTTCTGCACCGCCTGTATAGGGTCCCCTGCTACACTTAGAACTAAGGACGAATGTCCCGACAGCGAGAATAATTAACCAGTGGAACAACTCGCCACCAGAAGTTGTGGGTGCTCCAACACTGGAATTTTTATAAGAAGAGATCGGACAATCATTTGTCTGATAGGGTATAGGGCAGTGATGGTGAACCTTTTAGAGACCCAGTGCCCAAACTGCAACCCCAAAACCCAGTTATGTATCGCTGGGTGCCAGGTGGGCGTGACCCGTTGGGTGGGCGTGGCCCATTGGGTGGGCGTGGCTGCGGTGGTACCGGCAGACTGAGTGGGACTAAAAAGTTCAATCAATCAATTCCAACTTTGCCAGATCTTTTTTTTTCCCACGAGAAGTTGAAATTGATTGATTGAACCTTTTTTTTTTTTTTTTGCAC
>NW_015389399.1:48935-51405 GCF_001527695.2 Protobothrops mucrosquamatus
AGCAAGGGGTTGGACTAGAAGACCTCCAAGGCCCCTTCCAGCTCTCTTCTGATTGACATTTGTTGGACAGTGAGCCCAATCAACCAGTGGAACTCCTCGCCTCCAGAGGTTGTGTCTGGAATGGCCTAGCTAGGGTCTTCTGCCTGAGCAAGGGGTTGGACTAGAAGACCTCCAAGGCCCCTTCCAGCTCTCTTCTGATGGACATTTTTTGGACAGTGAGCCCAATCAACCAGTGGAACCCCTCGCCTCCAGAGGTTGTGGGTGCTCCATCACTGGAGGCCTTTGACACTGGACAGCCACTTGTCTGGAATGGCCTAGCTAGGGTCTCCTGCCCTGAGCAAGGGGTTGGACTAGAAGACCTCTAAAGCCCCTTCTAACTCTCTTCTGATTGATTGAAATGGGAAGCGCCCAAGTCTCGGGCGACCTTGGCCTCCAGGCGAGGAGAGTCAGGGCGACCGCGGGCTGCAAGCGCTTCGCCGGGCACTGCCCTCTTTCCCCCCCCCTCCCCCCCCGGAGCATTTATTGATGCGCGAGGAAAGGCGCACGCGGGGCGGGGAGGGGCGGGGGGGTGTGGGAGGAGGAGGAGGAGGGGCCGCTCCAGCCATGTGCGCGCGGCGGGGGCGGCGTCTATAAAAGGGGCCGCGTCCGCCGCCTCCTGTCCAAAGCGGGCGCAGGCGGCGAGGCGGCGGCTGCGGCGCGTGTCTTCTGCTCCTTCCCTCCTCCCGCGCCCGCTCGCCCGCCCGCCTGGTGGCCGCGATGCCTTCCCGGGCGCCGCTGCGGCGCCTGGCCTGCCTGCTGGCCTGCCTGCTGCTGGCCGGAGCCTCCGGGGCCTCCCCGCGCCGGGAGCGCGCCCCGAAGGCGGCCTCCTGGGAGGAGGTGAACGTGCTGGCCCACGGGCTGCTCCAGCTGGGCCACGGGCTCCGCGAGCACGTCGAGCGGCTGGGCGGGCAGCTGCGCGAGCTGAGCGGCCGGCTGGGCGCCCACAACGCCTCGCTGGCCGGCCTGGAGCGCTCGGCGGCCGAGCAGCGGGAGCGGCTGGCCCGAGCCCAGCGCCTCTTCGACGGCCGCTGGGCCGAGCTGGACGGGCGGCTGCGCGGGCTGGAGGGCCGGCTCGACGGGACGGGCTCGGCGGGAGCCGGGAACAGCAGCGGGAACGGCCCGGCGGCGGTTACAACAACGGCGGCGGCGGCGGAGGAAGAGCAGGGCGCGCTGCAGGTGCGTCCCGGACGGAGGGGCCGAGCGCGCCGCCCCCGGGCGCTCTGCACGCGGGCAGAGGCAGCCTTTGTCTGCCGGGAGGCGCTGCCGTCGCCTGACGCCCGGCCCGTCCTGCCTTTCAGAGCCGAGAGCGGCCCCCGAAGGCTGGGCAGGGGGCAGCCGAAAGGCGCCCCCCTCCTCGTTCCCGGGGCTCTTTTGCCCTTGGCTGGACGGGCTCGGCCGGCAGTCGGCTGTCCGGGCTCTGCCCCGCCGGGATTCAAACCCGGCTCGGATTCCCCCCCCCCGAGGGCTTCCCAAATCGCCCAAACTGCTCGGGAAAGTTGTGCGCCGGGCATAATCTGTGCGTAAAAGCGCCTTGGGGAGGAGGGTCTGCCAGCTGACCCGGAGGCGTGCAAAAGCGGAGAGAGAAGCCCGAGGGTGCGAAGCCCCTCGTGGAAAAGAAGAGGGGGGGCTGGGGGGTGGTCTGCCCTGGGTGGTGGTCTGCCCCCCCTCCCACCCATCCACCCACCCACCCACCTCCCACCTCGGTTCCCCCGCTCGCCTCCCGGCTTGTGCAAACTGGATCCCCGAAGTGAAACGGCCGCTGCGCTCGGAGCTGCGCTTTGAGGATGGCTCCAGGGCAGGGGTCCCCAACCCCCCCCCCGGGGGGAGGGTCCGTGGACCGGCACCGGTCCGCAGCATGACGAGCAAAGTCTCCGTGGAGCCGGTCGCCTGGTGGCCAAGAGGTTGTGGGGGATGGAGGACGCTACTCCAGGGTTTTGGTTCCCCCCACCCCATGTGGTTGGTGGCTCGTCTCAGGTCTTTTTTAGAGGGCTAGATAGGGTTTTGGTGATTTTTTTTCCCCCACCCCACTGCTCCCCTCCTACACACACACACACACACACACACACACACACACACACACAGAAACCGGACTAGCCTCTTTCTTTGTCTGTCCTAGAACCTGATCAGGCGGCAGAACGTGAGGATTGAGGAACTGATCCAGAAGATCAAGCAGCAGCAGTTCCGGATGGACAAACAGAACCTGCAGATTAAGAGCCTTCAGAGCAAGGTATTTTGGGGTGGGGGGGGCAGGGAGAGAGGGAGGGGAGGGGCCGTCCTGCAGGCTGAAACCCCCCCTACCCCCACTTTCCTGGAGGGCAGTTGAGGCATTCCAGCAGATCACCTGTGGGAAGGGGTGTGACGGGCAGGGAGAAGGGTGGGGAGTGGGATTTGAATGGGAAAGGGGTCTGGAAGGAGAGGCTGTCTTGACTGG
>NW_015389399.1:52779-57464 GCF_001527695.2 Protobothrops mucrosquamatus
GCTGCGACCCTCCTACATCGGTTGGGAAGGTTTTAGTCCTTCCAGTCCTCGGCTTAACGGCCATTTGCTTAACAACGGTTCCAGGTTATGATGACGCTGGAAAAAAAGTGACTTCCAACCCGATCCTCGCATTTATGACCGGGGCGTCCTGGAATCACGTGATTGCCAAGCCGATTCAAGGGGGCCAAGCTGGATTTGCTTCACAATTGTGTGATTCGCTTAACGCCCGTGGCAAAAGTCCTGAAATTAGGCAGGAGTTATTTAGCAACTGCGTCGCTTAGAAATGGACGTTCCAGTCCCAATTTTGATTGCAAGTTGAGGAGTATTTGGTTGTTTGTCTGGTGTTAATCCCGGCTTATCTTGAGTTTCTCAGTTTCTCTCCTTCATCCGCCCTCTTCCTCAGTGGTCCAGAAAGCCCACTCCCATATTGTGTCCTGTGCCCTCAAGAGTGGGGGAAGTTCCAGAATCCCACAGCTGGCATTCTGGGAATGGGTACAGCCACGTGTCTGGAGGGCACTGCGTTGGAGAATAAAATATTCTTTCCACCAGTCCATATCCAGATAAGCGGGGATTAGCACCGGACAAACAAGCATAAAACAATACCCCAATCAAGGAACTATCAACGGGAAAAAAATCACACCCCTACCATCGCTGGCAGGGTATATAAATGGGGAGAAAACCCCGCTTCCTTGTAGCACTGATGACGTTACCTAGTTGAGTAATGAAGGTCTTTAAGAAAAAACCACCAAGCTCGGAGACCAGCAAGGAATCTGCAGAAAGAGAAACTGAGATAAGCAGGGATTAACACCAGACAAACAAGGGTTTACCTGTATAAGTGTGTGGCTTGTCTAAGGCAGTTTGAGGCCTACCAGGAGAGGCAGACGGGACTGGGTTTTTATTTATTTTGTATCCCAGCTTTTATTACTTTTACAAATAACTCAAGGGGACAAACATCCAACACACCCCCTTCCTCTTTTCCCCACCACAACAACCGTGTGGACCAAAGTCACCCAGCCAGCTTTCATGGCTAAGGCAGGACTAGAACTCACTGTCTCCCGGTGATTGGCCCAAAGTCACCCAGCTGGCCTTTCATGGTTAGGCTGGGACTAGAACTTACCGTCTCCTAGTAATTGATCCAAAGTCACCCAGTTGCTTTTCATGGTTAAGGCAGGACTAGAACTTGCTGTCTCCTGGTGATTGACTCAAAGTCACCCAGCTGTCTTTTATACTTAAGGCAGGACTAGAACTCACCGTCTCCTGGTAATTGATCCAAAGTCACCTAGCTGTCTTTTATACTTAAGGCAGGACTAGAACTCGCCGTCTCCTGGTGATTGGCCCAACGTCACCCAGCCGGCTTACACACCTAAAGCGGGACTAGAACTCCTGCTTTGTAGCCAAGTGCTTCAACCACTAGACCAAACTGCTTCTGTTGGAGGAGAGTCTCTACAGGTTGCCTGTGGATTCTGTCCGGCATCTTCCTTCCCTTTGAAAATTAAAAAAAATAAAATAAAAAATCCTTTTCCTCTCCCCCCTCCCTCCCCCTCCCCCATTCCCAGGTCAACACGCTCATCCCGTTGCACGGCAGCGAGAAGGACCTGCAGAGGCCCCGGTGGAAGGTGACCGCCCAGCGGAGCGCGGACGGTCAAGCGGTCAACCACAGCCAGTTGGCCAAGCCTGCTGGGAGCCCGGAAGCTTCGAGTGAGTAGGCAGCCATCTTGGCTGTATTTATTTATTTATTTCCCCACACACACACACACACACACACACTGGGGTTTGGAAGAATTTTTTTTATTTTCCTTTTGCACAAGAACTGGATCTTTGCCTTCACGATTCCAGAGGCCGGGAGCCAGGGACCTCTAGCAGCTGCCAACAACCTGTCGGTGTTACAACACTTTTCAGGTTGGCAGGGAAAGAGCTGGGCAAACTCAAAAGTTCAGTTCATCCTGGCACAGGGGTAGGCCACCTTGGCTCTTTTATGACTGGTGGACTTCAACTCCCAGAATTCCTGAGCCAGCCAGGCTGAGGGGAAAGGGAGAGGATTTCAAGTTGAGCCAGGCTGGCTCAGGAATTCTGGGAGTTGAAGTCCACCAGTCATGAAGGGGCCATAGTTCCCCCATGCTGGCTCAGAATTCTGGGAATTGAACTCCAGGAGTCATGAAGGGGCCAATGTTTTCCCCATGCTGGCTCAGAATTCTGGGAATTGAAGTCCACCAGTCATGAAGGGGCCATAGTTCCCCCATGCTGGCTCAGGAATTCTGGGAGTTGAAGTCCACAAGTCATAAAAGAGCCAAGGTTGCCTACGCCTGATGGTCTGTCTGTCTGTCTATCTGTCTATCATCTAGCTAAGGAGTAGGCAACCTTGGCTCTTTTATGACTGGTGGACTTCAACTCCCAGAATTCCTGAGCCAGCCAGGCTGAGGGAAAAGGGAGAGGATTTCAAGTTGAGCCAGGCTGGCTCAGGAATTCTGGGAGTTGAAGTCCACGAGTCATGAAGGGGCCATAGTTCCCCCATGCTGGCTCAGAATTCTGGGAATTGAAGTCCAGGAGTCATGAAGGGGCCAATGTTTTCCCCATGCTGGCTCAGAATTCTGGGAATTGAAGTCCACCAGTCATGAAGGGGCCATAGTTCCCCCATGCTGGCTCAGGAATTCTGGGAGTTGAAGTCCACCAGTCATGAAGGGGGCCATAGTTCCCCCATGCTGGCTCAGGAATTCTGGGAGTTGAAGTCCACCAGTCATGAAGGGGGCCATAGTTCCCCCATGCTGGCTCAGGAATTCTGGGAGTTGAAGTCCGCAAGTCATAAAAGAGCGAAGGTTGCCTACCCCTGGTCTTGGTGAATCACGCCTGGCGCAGCTCTCTGGGTGCCCTCAAATTGGGAAAAAAATTAAAACCCAGAAAGAGACAGATGTACCGTCAGTCCTCGGCTTAACAACTGCAGCTCAGCCCCAAATGTCTGTTGCTAAGCGAGACGCCCTGTGGGTGAAAAAATTTGTAGGAAAAAAAAAACTTGGGTCAGCCTAAATCTTTGTCCTGGGCCTACTTTCCCCAGGAAGGATCATGAGGACTAGTGCTCTTTCCGTCCTTTCAGTCGTAATTCATTACGTCAGCGGGTTGGCCAAAAAAGGGGTCGGCGATTGCTAGTTAGTCCTCGGCTTAACGACTGCAGTTCAGCCCATTTCCGAAGCCAAGCAAGATGGTCGTTAATTGAACTCCCCCACCCCATTTTACGACTTTTCTTGCCACAGCCATTCAGCTGCAGTTGGTAAATTAGCAACACGGTCGTTAAGCGAAACTGGTTTTCACCCCCTTGACTGTCGGAAGGTTGCAAAAGCGGATCCTGTGACTCCCCCCCCCCTGGGACATGGCAACCGTCCCAAGTACATGCCAGTTGCCAAAGGTCTGAATTTTGATCATGGGGGGGGGAACGCTGCAACGGTTCGAAGTGTAAAAAAACAGCCATGTGTCTTCTTTCCCCCCCTCCCAATGCTGTTGTAAATTCAAACGGTCACTAAAAGAGCTGTCGTAAGTCGAGGTGGGAGGGAAGCTGGTGACAGGCCGGGATGCCCAGACCAGCTTCCTGGTCTGGGCATCCCAGACCTATATATAGAAGGATTTTATATATTGATTTTAACTTATTAAAACTTTTATAGTTTTTAAAACGTTTCCTGGTGTTCACGTTTTTTATCTCTCGTTATGAGTACACCCAGGAATCATTCTTTTATTTTTAGTACTGTTTTTAATATATATATATATATATTAAAAATAACATTAAAAATAGAAGATCGATTCCTGGGTATGAACATATTTTTAAAAGACAACAAAGTGATCACCAGGAAGTATAAAACATTGGCCGGATTGGCCGGCCGGGACCTGTCACAAGATCTAGGAGCCGTGCGCAGACATGACTGTATTTATAAGCAAGCTCTCCCAGCATCCTGATTATACCCTGACGATGATGGCAGTTTTAGGCCATCGAAAGCTTGGTTTTATTTATTAAAACTGTATTGTTTTATACTTCCTGGTGATCACTTTGTTGTCTTTTAAAAATATATATATAAAAGCAATCGGGCTTTACAGAGGCCCAAACTAAAAGGTTTGGTGGGTTCACGGCTGGTGCAAAAAGACCCCAGCCGAACAGCCTGTTGCGCAAAGCGCACACACAAAGCGGAAAAAACACACAACTTGCGCTTGCGCTGAGATCCACCCGGCTTCAGCCTGGACCTTTTGGAGTTGTGCCTCTGTACATGCTCGGGAGCCCTCGTCCTCTCCCCTTGCTTTCCCTTCTTCCCAACTTTTGCAACCTCGAAGACTTATGGGCTTCAACCCCCAACGTGGCTGGCTGGGGAATTCTGGGAGTTGAAGTCCCTAAATCAGGGGTCTTCAAACTTGGCTCTTTTATGACTTGCGGACTTCAACTCCCAGAATTCCTCAGCCAGCTTTGCTGGCTGAGGAATTCTGGGAGTTGAAGTCCGCAAGTCATAAAAGGGCCAAGTTTGAAGACCCCTGCCCTAAATCTTAATAGTTACCGCCTTGACCAACAGCAGCTACCCACCGCCCACCCCCATTTAACAGACCCTGGACTTCCCTCTTGGGGGCTGCTTCGGTCTTCTCCCTCCAGATGTGCAGGGAGGAGCCTAGCCCAAACATCTGGAGGCTGCCGGTTAGAGAAAGCACTGTCCCCCCCC
>NW_015389399.1:57823-60449 GCF_001527695.2 Protobothrops mucrosquamatus
ATAGAACGACAGAGCTGGAAGGGACCTTGGAGGTCTTCTAGTCCAGTCCCCTGCGGAAGCAGGAGAGCCTAGAGACCATTTCAATCCATCGATCGATCAGAATAGAGCTGGAAGGGACCTTGGAGGTCTTCCAGTCCAGCCCCTTGCTCAAGCAGGAGAGCCTAGACCAGGGGTAGGCAAGCTGGCCCAGGAATTCTGGGAGTTGAAGTCCACGAGTCGTAAAAGAGCCAAGGTGGCCTACCCCTGTCCTAGACCATTTCAATCAATCAATCAATCAATCAATCTGAATAGAGCTGGAAGGGGGACCCCCTGCTCAAGCAGGAGAACTAGACCATATTTTAGTTTAAGAAAGAGAAGGACAAGGGGGGACAGGACAGCAGTCTTCCAATATCTCAGGGGCTGCCCCAAAGAAGAGGGAGTCAAGCTATTCTCCAAAGCGCCTGAAGGCAGGACAAGAAGCAACGGATGGAAACTAACCAAGGAGAGAAGCAATCTAGAAGTAAGGAGAAACTTCCTGACAGTTAGAACAATTAACCAGTGGAACAACCTGCCTCCAGAAGCAGTGAATGCTCCAACACTGGAGGTTTTTAAGAAGAGACTGGACAGCCATTGAAGAGAAGGACAAGGGGGGACATGATAGCAGTGTTCCAATATCTCAGGGGCTGCCCCAAAGAAGAGGGAGTCAAGCTACTCTCCAAAGCACCAGAAGGCAGGACAAGAAGCAACGGATGGAAACTAATCAAGGAGAGAAGCAACCTGGAACTAAGGAGAAACTCCCACACAGTTAGAACGATTAACCAGTGGAACCACCTGCCTCCAGAAGCGGTGAATGCTCCAACAGTGGAAGTTTTTAAGAAGAGACTGGACAGCCATTTGTCTGAAATGGTATAGGATTTCCTGCCTGAGCAGGGGGTTGGACTAGATGACCTCCATGGTCCCGTCAAACTTTATCATCATCATCATCATCATCATCATCATCATCATCATCATCATCATCATCATTATTATTATTATTACTATTATATCAATCAATCAGAATAGAGATGGAAGGGACCTTGGAGGTCTTCCAGTCCAGCCCCCTGCTCAAGCAGGGGAGCCTGGCCTAGACTGTTTCACTCACTCAATCAATCAATCAATCAGAAAAGAACTGGAAGGGACCTTGGAGGTCATCTAGTCCAACCCCCTGCTCAGGCAGGAAACCCTACTCCGTTTCAGATAAATGGCCATCCAGTCTCTTCTTAAAAACTTCCAGTGTTGGTGCATTCACCGCTTCTGGAGGCAGGTGGTTCCACTGGTTAATTGTTCTCACTGTCAGGAAGTTTCTCCTTAATTCTAGCTTTGTCCCCTCTTTCCTTAGAGGTAATCTCTTTTGGGGAGGGGGGCTTGAAGAGGGCCAATCCAAAGCTTCCAATTCACCCCAAGAAAGTCCTCAATTCCCCCACCTAAAAAGGCTTAGGAACCTAGCGCAGCTCTATTGGGGGATGATTAACCCTTGGGCAGCCAGGCGTCAGGGCAGTCTACCTGAAAGAGGTGAAAAGATCAGCCTAGGCAACGTCGCATCCAAGGTGGCGGGGCAGTTCAGGCTTGGTTGCCGAACGTTCTCGGTCCAGGTCTAAGAGAGGGGAACTGGGGGTTTGAAAATAAAGGGGGCTGGAAGGGGGGGGCAGGCCTGTTCCCCAGCAGAGATTCTTCCCAGAATGGGTGGTGATCAGCCTGGAGGAATTGTGACTCATGCCGATGACAAAGGCCTGGGATGCCAAGGGTCGGGGCATGTTGTGCATTTCTCTCTCTCTCTCACACACACACACCTTACACAAACGGGTAAAAACTCCCTGGGGAAACAGCATTAAGCTCTTTTCCCAATGTTTTTGGGTTTTTTTTGCCGAGCCTGTTGCAAATCAATTAGGTCAAATGGTGGGTGATTGCTCCCAAAATCTGATGTGGATAGGATAGGATAGGATAGGATAGGATAGGATAGGATTGGATGGAATGGGATGGGATGGGATGGAATGAGAAGAGAAGAGAAGAGAAGAAGGAGAGAATAGAATAGAATAGAAAGAATAAGAAGAGAAGAGAATAGAGGAATAGAATAGAATAGAATAGAATAGAATAGAATAGAATAGAATAGAATAGAATAGAATAGAATAGAATAGAAGGAGGATAGGATAGGATAGAATAATGATAGAATAATGATAGAATAGAATAGAATAATGATAGAATAGAATAGAATAATGATAGAATAGAATGGAGTGGAGTGGAATGGAATGGACCTTGAGGTCTTCTAGTCCAGCCCCCCACTCAAGCAGGAGAACCTATACCATTTCAGATAAGTGACTGCCCAGTCTCTTCTTAAAAACCTCCAGTGATGGAGCACCCACGATTTCTGGTGGCAAGCTGTTCCACTAGATGACCTCCAAGGTCCCTTCCAGCTTTATTATTATTAACACTGGCTAATTGTCCTCACTGTCGGGAACTTTCTCCTTCATTCCAGGTTGCTTCTCTCTTTGATCAGTTTCCAACCATTGTTTCTCGTCCTGCCCTCTGATGCTTTGGAGAATACATTGACTCCCCCCCCCACTCTTCTTTGTGGCAGCCCCTCCAATACTGGAACGCTGCTGTCATGTCT
>NW_015389399.1:62850-67501 GCF_001527695.2 Protobothrops mucrosquamatus
GTGTGTGTGTGTGTGTGTATGACTCTGAGGGAGGGTGTCCCGGCACCCCAGGTCAGGCTTTTGCACACACCCTGGTGATTCGTACGCCTTGCATGCCTGGGCTATGAAGGAGCCAGATGTTTCTGAGCACGTACAGAGAGCTCTGGACACAGACCCGGGATGCAATTTGTTGACTAGGGACTAGCGGCTCTTTTGGGCAGCTTTCAGCCCGGCTCGGCTGAATGCTTCTGGGCGAGGGGTTGCTAGCCCCCAGGGTTGGGTCACCCCCGATGGAAAAGCTTCGTTTTATCTGTGAAAGAAACAGTGTGTAACTCGGGGTTGAAATGAGGGGTTCCTGGCTGCCCGCTGAGCGTGGTGGTTTTTCCTGCAGATGTTTCACTTCCCAACTGAGGAACATCAGCAGTCCTAGAGGCGAGGGGGGCTTTGCAGAGAGGAAGAGGAGGAGGGAGGGAGGGAGGAGGAAGAAGAGAAGGATGGGAGGGAGAAGGGGAGGACTGTGAGGGTCCTTGGTGGTCTCTGAGCTGGGTGATTTTCTTGCAGACGTTTCATGACCCAACTAGGTAACATCATCAGTGCTAGAAGGGAGAGGAGGAGGAGGAGGAGGAGGAAGAGGGAGGAAGAAGAGGTGGATGCGAGGGAGAAGGGGAGGACTGTGAGGGTCCTTGGTGGTCTCTGAGCTGGGTGATTTTCTTGCAGACATTTCATGACCCAACTAGGTAACATCATCAGTGTTAGAAGGGAGAGGAGGAGGAGGAAGAGGGAGGAAGAAGAGGAGGATGCGAGGGAGAAGGGGAAGGACTGTGAGGGTCCTTGGTGGTCTCTAAGCTTGCTTGTTTTCTCATGACCCAACTAGGAAACATCATCAGTGCTAGAAGGGAGGGGACGGGTTGGTGGAGAGGAAGAGGAGGACCGTGGGGTCCTGGGTCCTCTCTGCAGACGTTGCATTACCCAGCGGAGTAGCATCATCAGTGCAGGGGTGAGGGGACCTCGCTGGGCAATGCCAGAAAACGCACCCGAGCACCCAGGACTCAGCTAAGCTTTTCTTAACGGGCCCTTTTTTATCCTGGGAGAGGCGACGGCCGCGCCCTGCTTTCCCGAAAAAAGTGGCCCAGCCTTTTCCAGCACAGACATCTGGATGGCATCTGGGCGAGGAAAGCAGAGCTGAAGTCTGGTTACCCCCCCCTCCCCTTTTGTCCTACGCCCATCCTCAGTTTTGCCCTTTCGTCAGAGCAGAGACCGGAGCCAGCCCCCCCCCNGAGAGAACAACAGGAGAAAATGAGAGATTGAGAGGAGAGAATGAGACAGATTGAGAGAGAGAATGAAAGAATGAGAGAATGACGGAGAGAGAGAGAATGAGGGGGAGAGAGATTCAGAAAGAATGAGAGACAGAAAGAATGACAGGAGAGAATGAGAGATTGAGAGAGGAGAAAATGAGACAGATAGAGAGAGAATGAGGGAAAGAATGACAGAATGACAGAGAGAGAATGAGGGAAAGAGAGAGATTAAGAGAATGAGAGAGAGAGAGAGAGAGATTCTCCTTTTCATTGCCTGCCCTGCATTTCCTCCATTTTGGCTGCAGCTGCCGTGGGGCTCCGTCCCTCCTCCTCGCCTCTCGGCTGTGTCGATGCCAACCCTGTCAGACTGGAAACCAGTCTGGGTCCGTCAGTAAGTCCCACAAAAGCCTCTAGCAAATCCTTCTCCTTATTATTCAGTCCCTCTGAACTGAATAACGGAGTAACAGGATAGCAGAGTCGGAAGGGACCTTGGAGATCTTCTAGTCCAACCCCCTGCTCAAGCAGGAGATCAGACAAGTGACTGTCCAGTCTCTTCTTAAAAACCTCCAGTGATGGAGCACCCACGATTTCTGGTGGCAACTTCTGTTCCACTGGTTAATTGTCCTCACTGTTGGGAAATTTCTCCTTAGTTCCAGGTTATTTCCCTCCGTTGCTTCTTGTCCTGCCTTCAGGCGCTTTGGAGAATAGCTTGACTCCCTCTTCTTTGGGGCAGCCCCTGAGATACTGGAACACTGCTATCATGTCCCCCCTCGTCCTTCTCTTCATTAAACTAGACATACCCAATTCCAGCCACCGTTTCTTATATGTTTTAGCCTCCAGTCCCCTGATCATCTTTGTTGCTCTTCTCTGCACTCTTTCTAGAGTCTCAACGTCTTTTTTACACCGTGGTGACCAAAACTGGACGCAGGATTCCAGGTGTGGCCTTACCAAGGCCTTATTGAGTGGTAGAGAGAGTGGTAACTGGAGGCAGTTGAATGAAAGAGCAGAGTTAGTGCCAGAATCCCAGCGATCCCCAATCTCTGTGGGAATGGTGTGAAAAGACTATGCTGCCCAAGGGCGCTGTGCTTTGCTGCTTCAGCTTTTAAAATGCCGCCCGTCGATCGATTGATCGATCGATCTCAGGAAATCAATTAAGCACCGAGGCTTGTGCAGCCAAAAGCTGCCGTGTTCTCGGGAGTGTTTACACCAGTGGTTCTCAACCTGTGGGTCGGGACCCCATTTGGGGTCAATCGACCATTTCATGGGGGTCGCCAAGCAAGGCTGTCCGCCATTTTTTTTGTCCGCCATTTTTTCCCCCTTTTCCGGCGGGTGCCTTACCTCCCTTGGGCTGGGCCAGCTGGTGGACGGCCTGCTCCGGCTCTGCCGCTTGCCAGCTACGCCTCGGCCGGCGCAGGGGGCGGAACCACGCATGCGCGGCGCTCCCGGGCAGGGAAAGCCCTCGACTTACGACCGGTTGGGTAGTCCTCGACTTACGACCGGTTTAGTCCTCGACTTACGACCGGTTTAGTCCTCGACTTACGACCGGTTGGGGTCGTGGCATTAAAAAGGTTGAGAACCACTGGTTTACACAGATATACAAACCAGGCAGGGCATCGGTTGCGGCACCGTTTTGTGCATTTTGAACCCCCAACGCCTCCAGCACGGTGCTAAATCTCGTTTACTCGTTACTCGTAACTTCGAATTGTCACTAAATGAACGGTTGTAAGCGGAGGACTGTACGTATTCATACTGTCCCGTGGAAAATACTGACATTTGGATTCTTGCGCCGAGTAGAATTCCAGCTTTCACTTTTTTCAGCGTCTGGGTTTTTTTTGTTTTAATAGCTGCAGTTGCAAAGGTCTTGTATGTGTGTCCCCGATTTACGACCGTTTCACTTAGTGACCATTACGAAGTTACAACGGCCCTGAAAAAAAGGGGCTCAGGGCCCTTTTTCACACTTAATGACTGTCGCAGTGGTGATTTACATTCGGGCACTTGGCAAACAGTTCCTATTTATGACGGCCGCAGTGTCCCCGGGAGGGGGGGATGTCACATGATCCCCTTTGGCGACCTCCCGGGGACTACTTGGGGGAATCTGGATTCGCTTAACGACCGGGTGACTACTTCAACAACCGCAGGGATTCCCTTGTGTAAAACGGGACAAAACTCACTTCACACGTTTTTCACTTAGCAACATAAATCCCTGGGCTCACTTGGTGGATCTGGGGGTCTTTGGAGCTGGCGGCTGATTAGAGGCGGAATCTCTCTTTTTCTGCAGAGCGGCTTCCGTAACATGCCTGTTCTGTTCTCTATTCTATTCTATTCTATTCTATTTTCTATTCTCTATATTCTATTCTATTCAGTTCTATTCTGTAATTCTATTCTGTTCTACTCTGCATTCTATTCTCTATTCTTTTTATTCTATTCTATTCTGTTTTATTCTATTCTGTAATTCTGTTCTGTTCTATTCTATTCCCATTTTCTGTTCTATTCTATTCTGTTCTGTAATTCTATTCTGTTCTATTCTATTTCCATTTTCTGTTCTATTCTATTCTATTCTGTAATTCTATTCTCTAATTCTGTTCTATTCTATTCTATTCTATTCTATCCTATATTCTATATTCTATACTAGCTGTACCCAGCCACGCGTTGCTGTGGCTCAGTCTGGTTAAATGGAAAAGAAAGAAAAGAGAAAGCGCACGTTTGTAATATATCATGTTGTTACCTGTCACAGGTGTGACATCTATATAATAGTAGGTATATAGAAACACGCGCGTATTCGAATGCAACATTGTGTCAAAATTTCAAAGCAATCTGAAGAACTTTCGGAGATTTAAGATTTTGAACAAACGAACATTTACATTTTTATTTATATCTATTCTATTCTATTCTGTAATTCTATTCTGTTCTATTCTCTATTCTCTATATTCTATTCTGTAATTCTATTCTGTAATTCTGTTCTATTCTATTCTACTCTATTCTGCTCTACTCTATTCTATTCTATTCTAGACTTTAGGCTCATATGTAATTGTTGGTTCATTCAGTTAGTCCTTCATATACAGGTTCTCCCGCTTGAGCAGGGGGCTGGACTAGAAGACCTCCAAGGACCCTTCCAGCTCTATTCTCTTCTTCTCGCTTGCAGAGTTTCCAGCCGGCTGTCACAGTCTCTTCCTTGAGGGGCAGCAGAGCAGTGGGGTCTTTGATATCCAGCCCCCCGGAGGCCAGGCTTTCAAAGTCTTCTGCGACATGGGTAAGTTCAGAGGGAGGGAGGGCAGGGGGGTGGGAAAGGGAAGAGCCTGGGTTCAAATCTCTATATAGCCAGGAGCTGGCTGATGTGATTGGGAAAGAGAGTGTGTACGTGCGTGTTGCTTCCACTG
>NW_015389399.1:70266-79865 GCF_001527695.2 Protobothrops mucrosquamatus
GGAGCAGGTCTTGAGACTATTATATGGGAGGAGTTTGACTCTGTGGCTCCCGAGGACGTGGACAGGATCCTGGGGAGGCTGAATGCAACCACATGTTTACTGGATCCGTGCCCCTCCTGGCTGGTACTGGCGGCCCGGGAGGGTACACGAGCCTGGCTCCAGGGAATTATAAACGCTTCTCTACGGGAGGGTGCCTTCCCCGTGGCCTTAAAGGAGGCGGTGGTGAGGCCTCTCCTTAAGAAGCCTTCCCTGGACCCAGATGTATTGGCTAACTATCGCCCGGTCTCCAACCTTCGCTTTGTGGCGAAGGTTGTTGAGAGTGTGGTTGCGCAGCAATTCCCTCGGCACCTGGAGGAAACAGTCTATCTGGACCCGCTCCAGTCGGGCTTCAGGCCGGGGTACAGCACGGAAACGGCATTGGTCACGCTGGTAAATGATCTCTGGAGGGCCTGGGACAGTGGTCATTCCTCTGTCCTTGTTCTTTTGGACCTCTCAGCGGCTTTTGATACCGTGGACCACGGTATCATGCTGCGGCGTTTGGGTGAGTTGGGAGTGGGAGGCACTGTTATGCGGTGGTTCTCCTCCTTCCTCACCGACCGTACGCAGTCTGTATTGGCAGGGGGACAGAGGTCGACCCCAAGGCCCCTAACTTGTGGGGTCCCACAAGGGTCGGTCCTCTCTCCCCTTTTGTTCAATATTTATGTGAAGCTGCTGGGGGAGATCATTCGTGGCTTCGGAGTGGATTTCCATCAGTACGCTGATGATACTCAGCTGTACATCTCCACCCCAGGCCACCCCAATGACGCCCTTGACGTGATGGCCCGTTGCCTGGAGGCCGTAAGGGTCTGGATGGGGAGGAACAGACTCAGGCTCAACCCTTCCAAGACCGAGGGGCTGTGGCTTCCGGCGCCTCGGCATAGTCAGCTGACTCCATTGCTGACTATAGGGGGCGAAATCTTGGCTCCCTCGGAGAGGGTACGCAATCTGGGGGTCCTCCTGGATCCACGGCTGACACTGGAAGACCAGCTGTCGGCCGTGACCAGGGGGGCGTTTTATCAGGTACGCCTGATTTACCAGTTGCGGCCTTTTCTGGACCGGGACGCCTTGCGCACAGTCACCCATGCCCTCGTCACCTCCCGCCTGGACTACTGTAATGCTCTCTACATGGGGCTCCCCTTGAGGAGCACTCGGAGGCTCCAGCTAGTCCAGAATGCGGCCGCGCGGGCGTTGTTGGGAGGGACTCGTCGCTCCCATGTAACACCGTTGCTGCGCGAGCTGCACTGGCTGCCGGTGGCTTTCCGGGTGCGCTTCAAGGTGTTGATTATCACCTTCAAAGCGCTCCATGGCATCGGACCTGGATATCTCCGAGACCGCCTTCTGCCGCAGGTTGCCTCCCACCGGCCGGTACGCTCCCACAGAGTGGGTCTCCTCAGGGTGCCGTCGGCCAGACAGTGCCGGCTGGCGACCCCCAGGGGGAGGGCCTTCTCGGTGGGAGCTCCCACCCTCTGGAACGAACTACCCCCAGAGATCCGGGTGATCCCGGATCTCCCTTCCTTCCGCCGCGCCCTTAAGACATGGCTATTTCAACAAGCAGGACTGGCCTAGGGGGAGATTTTTAGTGGGGTTTTAAAAATAATTTTAAATTGACACAGGCCAAATCCAATATTTCATTTTAATCATGTTTTTAAATCGGGGTATTTTTGTATTTGTTTTTTATCAGGCTGTCAGCCGCCCTGAGTCCGTAAGGAGAAGGGCGGGGTAAAACATTCAATTAAATAAATAAAATAAATAAATAAACTGCTAATAAGCAATGGAAATTCTTGCCCGGTTGTGGTCGTTAAGCCAGGGACTAACTACGCAGGTAGTCCTCAGCTTATATCCGTTCGTTTAGTGACCATTCCAAGTTACGGCGACAGCACTGCAAAAAGTGACTTAGGACCGTCGCGGCATCCCCAGGATCATGTGATTTGCATCCGGACACTTGGCGGCTGTCTCGTATTTATGACGGCCGCAGTGTCCCGGGGTCACGTGGTTCTCCCCCTCCCCCCCCTTTTGCGACTTTCCGACAAGGAAAGTCAACAGGGGAAGCCGGATTCACTTAACGACCGGGTGACTTGAGTTATTGACTCGCGTTGATAGCGCTTAACCAGGGTGGCAGGAAAGGTGGTAAAAGGGGGAGCTACAACTGAACCGAGCAAATGTCTCACTTAACAGCGGTCGTAAGCCGAGGACTGCGGCTTTTTTCACGGCTGTCTTTGCTTTTCAGGAGATTTCTGGCTGGGCTTGGAGAAGACGCACCGGGTGGTGAAGGCGGAGGCCTTCCAGCTGCTGATTGAGCTGCAGGACTGGGAAGGCAACGCGCAAAAAGCCCACTTCCTCTTCCGGCTGGGCGGGGAGGAGACGGCGTACACCCTCAGCCTCCTGGGACCCATCCGGGGGGAGCTGGAGAGCGCCATGGGGGACTTCCCCCAGCTGCCCTTCTCCACCCGGGACCGCGACCACGACCTGAAGGGCGACACCAACTGCGCCAAGCACCTCTCAGGTCAGGGGACGCGGCTCCCGGCAAGCCCCCAGGAGGGCGATTCTCAGCCCCCGCCCCTTTCAGAGGAGCGGACTTCAACTCCCAGAAGGCCACCTGGTTTAAATTTGGTTCACTTCCACATCCTGGCTGAGGAATTCTGGGAGGTGAAATCCACCCGTTTTAAATTTAGTTCACTTCCCCATGCTGGCCGAGGAATTCTGGGAGTTTGGAGTCCACCCGTTTTAAATTTGGTTCAATTCTCCATGCTGGCCGAGGAATTCTGGGAGTTGGAGTCCACCCGTTTTAAATCTGGTTCAATTTTCCATGCTGGCCAGGGAATTCTGGGAGTTGAAATCCACCCGTTTTAAATTCGGTCCACTTCCCCATGCTGGCTGAGGAATTCTGGGAGTTGGAGTCCACCCGTTTTAAATTTGGTTCAATTTTCCATGCTGGCTAGGGAATTCTGGGAGTTGAAGTCCACCTGTTTTAAATCTGGTTCACTTCCCCATGCTGGCCGAGGAATTCTGGGAGCTTTGAATGTAGCACTACGGCCGCCATCTTGACTTTTCTGACCACTCTCTCCTGGCAAAGAAAGGTTGAGCACCTAGCAGAGATCCCGGCGGGCGGGGGGGGAGGTGAAAGCTTCAAGGGGGACCCCGCTTTGAAACCCAGAACAACTTTGGGCCACCCTCTCTCTCTCTCTGTGTCCAGTCTCCCTCACAGGGCTGTTGTGTGGACCCAGTGAAAGTAGATTGCCGATAGGGTGGTGTATTTTAATATTTGTCCAATATCCGTGATATTGACACGCCTACGGAAATTGTAACCCGAGAATTAGCCATCAGGCATGCGAAGAACCCTTGCGAAAATCTTCCCAAAGCTGCTCTCCCAGTTTGGAATATACAATCGGTCCTCGACTTACGACAGTTCGTTTAGTGACCGTTCAAAGTCGCAACGGCACTGAAAAAAGGGGACTTACGAACATTTTTCAGAGTTAACGGCCATTGCTGCAGCATTCTTTCCCCCCCCTTTCCCGAATGTTCACGTGATCAGAATTCAGAACCTTGGCAACTGGTCCCTATTTGTGATGGCCGCAGCGTCCCCGGGATCAGGTGGATCCCCTCTTTTTTGACCTTATGATAGGCAAAATCAATGGGAAAAGTTTCACAACTATGTAACTGATTTAACCACCGCGGCGATTCAGTTAACAACGTTGGCAAAACTCACTTAGCAAATGCCTCGCTTAAGAACGGAAATTTGGGGGATCAGCTGTGATCTACCCGTAACCTTTCCCTCTCGCCTTGTTGGCGGAGGTGCTCCCTTGCTGGGGCCCTGGGAAGGGCATCCTCCCCCCCCCAGTCGGCTTACGTGCCCGGCTGACCCCCGTCTTCTGCCCCTTCTCTCCTTGCAGGGGGCTGGTGGTTCAGCTACTGCGGCCACGTCAACCTCAACGGCAGATACTTCCGCTCCATCCCACGCCAGCGGCACGAAAGAAAACAAGGCATCTTCTGGAAGACCTGGCGGGGGCGCTACTACCCCCTGCGATACGCTGCCATGAAGATCCGCCCTGCAGAGCCGGACCGGGGGTCCTAAGCCCCCCCCTCCACACACACACACACACACACACACACACAAAAGACTGGGCACGGGCCCTTCCTGCCGGTTCCCGCGAGACGCAGCTGGCCTCCGTCTCTCCGGAGCCTGGGCTGGCATTCGGTCGGAGGGTCCGGTGGTGGTGGGGGGGCTTCCTTTGTAAGGGAGGGGGTGAGCCTGGCCAGTGGGGGAGAGCCACCTGGGCACATGGGGGGGAGAGGGCTGCTGTGTTGTGATGTCATCTGGGGGGGTGCAGTGGAATCTGGAGACCCCCACTTCTCGGACTCCTGGGAACGCGGGAAAGTTTTGGGGTGCGGCGAGGCTGATTCCGCTGACTTTGTGCCACATCCATGTGCAAAACACATGTGGCTTCCTCTCCTCCCCCCCCCAAATTATCTGTGTAAAGGCATTGAGACAGCTATGGGGCTGGCGGGGAGGGTGGTCCGGTGGGGGGGCAGAAGGCCACTCCCCCATGCAAATGCTGGGGGCCTCTTTTACGGAGCCTCCAAACTGGCTTCTTTGAATTTAAGGCACCCCCCCACCTCTTCGGATCCTCTTTGGGTCATATTGACTTAAAAATGCTCCTGGGTTGGTCTTGTGCAGGACAGTTGTTGGGGGGGGGTGCAGCGGGGAGGGCGGTGGTTACGTGTTAGGTGTATTTTTCGTCCCCCCATTTCCAATCCTCCAGCGTTTTTTTTTTATATATATATTTTAAAACTGGACCATCGCCAAATGAATATTGTCGTGTAAACTTTACAAAAACTGTGCTTCGGATGCTCGCCGTAAGAAACGGGAGATTCGTTTTGTTTTCCTCTTTGCTTTTTGTTTTTTTTTAAAAAAATCTTTTTTTATACTTAGGTGTGAGACTTTGTGGTCAGTGACATGTCTTTGATGAATCATGATTAAAAACGACGGGATATTTTTTTTTCTCCCCCCTCCCCATTTGGATTCTTTTGGCGGGACGATTTAAAAAAAGAGGTTGAAGCTTTTTGGACGGTCCTCGTTCACACGATCCACCTGGCCAGGAGGTTGCGGATGCTACGCACCCTGGCTAAGATAACGTTGAAGCCTCTGAAATTCAGGATTTGGTCACTTGGGGGTGGGAGGGGGGAAGCCAGGAGGACATCTAGTCCGCTCGAACAAAAGGACATGATCCTGAGAAATAAATTGTCTAGAGAGACAAACTGAGAGGGATCTTGGAGTCCTAGTGGACAATTACGGTACTTAAATATGAGCTATCTAACAAAATGAAATTCAGTGGTGAAAAAAGTATTTTAGGCAAGAAAAACCAAATGCACAGGTATAGTATAGGGGGTACCTTGCTCAATAGTAGCAACTGTGAGAGGGACCTCGGAGTCCTAGTGGACAATAACTTAGATATGAGCCAGCCGTGTGCTGCAGCTGCCAAAAAAGCCAACACAGTGCTGGGCTGCATTAACAGAGGGATAGAATCAAGATCACGTGAAGCGTTAATACCACTTTACAATGCCTTGGTAAGGCCACACTTGGAATCCTGCATCCAGTTTTGGTCACCAGGCCTTGGTAAGGCCACACTTGGAATACTGCATCCAGTTTTGGTCACCACGATGTACAAAAGATGCAGAAACTCTAGAAAGAGTGCAGAGAAGAGCAAGAAAGATGATTAGGGGACTGGAGGATAAAACATATAAGGAAGAGTTGATGGAATTGGGTATGTCTAGTTTAATGAAGAGAAGGACGAGGGGGGACATGATAGCAGCCTTCCAGTATCTCAGGGGCTGCCCCAAAGAAGAGGGAGTCAAGCTATTCTCCAAAGCGCCTGAAGGCAGGACAAGAAGCAACAGGTGGAAACTAATCAAGGAGAGAAGCAACCTAGAACTAAGAGGAAACTTCCTGACAGAACAATTAACCAGTGGAACCACCTGCCTCCAGAAGCTGTGAATGCTCCAACACTGGAAGTTTTTAAGAAGAGACTGGACAGCCATTTGTCCGAAATGGTATAGGGTTTCCTGCCTGAGCAGGGGGGTTGGACTAGATGACCTCCAAGGTCCTGTCCAACAACATCATTACTATTATTGTAACTGTGGACCTCTGGGAAGCAGAGGTGAATGGGCTGCAGGTAGTCCTTACAACAGTTCATTTAGTGACTGTTCAAAATTACAATGGCATTGAAAAAAATGGCTTTTTCACGCTTAAGAACATGGCACCGTCCTCATGGTCATGTGATCAAAAATTTGGACGCTTGGCAACTGGCGTGTCTCCATCACGGTTGCAGTGTCCCCGAGTCACGTGATTCCGTTTGGTGACCTTCTTACCAGCAAAGTTGATGGGGGAAGCTGGATTCACTTTAACGACCGTGTTGCTAACAGCTGCAGTGATTCACTTAACAAGCAACAAGGCCGTAAAATGGGGCAAAATTCGCTTAACAAATATCTCGCTTGGCAACTGAAACATTGGGCTCATTTGCTGTCATAACTCAGAATAACAATAACAGAGTTGGAAGGGACCTTGGGGATCATCTAGTCCAACCCCCTGCTTGAGCAGGAGACCCTAGACCAATTCACACAAACTGCTGTACAATCTCCTCTTAAAAGCCTCCAGTGATAGAGCAGTCGAGAATCACCTTACTTCAATCGATCAGAATAGAGTTGGAAGGGACCTTGGGGTCATCTAGTCCAACCCCCATTCCGGACAGGTGGCTGTTCAGTCTCTACTTAAAAGCCTCCAGTGATGGAGCAGTGGAAGTCTACCTGTACTTCCTTTGAATCCAGCAGCCCCAGGACCGACGGTATATTGTTGGGGTTGAGGGATAAGGCAGCCTCAGATGTAATTATGCCAAAATAATTTGCTTAATCAGCTGAACCCTCCTGGCTGACTCATCACTGGAATAAAAGGAAATGGGTGAATCTATTTAAGCGGAGCTCTTAATTGGATAGGATTACAGGCTGCAAGAGCTCCATTAGAGGATTAACCTGGAGTCGGGGACAACCCCATTGAAATCAACCTGCCAATTACATTACTAAGCTGTTTACAAACCATGGTCTTAATGGCTAGGTTTGCAGAACACGTGAAGCCAAAATGGGCTTTGTTTGTTAGTGTCTTAATAAATGTGCACACATCCCCGTCATCTTGGCTTCTCTTAAAAAGTGGACTTCCATTCTCACAAAATACAGGCACTGCACCAGTGCGGTCTTCCAACATCCCATCCCATTTATCACTTAAAGCATAAAAGCTGGCAGCCTAAAAACATCTTACCAGCCTCCGGTGAAATATATATCTTTTCAGGCCTTCTTCAATTTTAACACGCGAAACCTGGGATTGTCATGGAAAATGCAGTTAATTATTATTAAACCTCTGATGATGGGACTTTAGACTTGAGGTGGACATAATCTTGCAAATTATTTGGGGCTAAGCCATGCAAACACTGGCCAGTTTATAATGCCTTGGTAAGGCCACCTCTGGAATACTGTGTCCAGTTTTAGTCGCCACGATGTAAAAAAAATGTTGAGACTCTAGAAAGATTGCAGAGAAAAGCAAAAAGAATGATTAGGGGACTAGAGATTAAAATATATGAAGAACGGTTGCTGGAATTGGGGATGTCTAGTTTAATGAAGAAAAGGCCGAGGGGGGACATGATAGCAGGATTCCAACATTTGAGGGGCTGCCACAAAGAAGAAGGGGGTCAAATTATTCTCCAAGGCGCCTGAAGGCACGACGAGAAGCAACGGATGGAAACTAATCAAGGAGAGAAGCAACCTGGAACTGAGGAGAAACTTCCTGGAAGTGAGAACAATTAACCAGTGGAACAACTTGCCACCAGAAGAACGAGAAACAATGGTTGGAAACTGATCAAAAGAGAGAAGCAACCTGGAATTAAGGAGAAACTTCCTGACAGGGAGGACTATAAACCAGTGGAACGGCTTGCCACCAGAAGTCATGGGCACTCCATCACTGGAGGTTTTCAAGAAGAGACTGGAGAGCCATCTATCCATCCATCCATCTATCTATCCATCTGCCTATCATCTATCAATTACCTATTTGTTATCTGTCATGTTTCTATCCAACTATCGATCCATCTATCATCTATTAATCAATTCATTATCTATCTATCCATCCATCATCTATCTATTTAATCCAGGGGGAGGCAACCTTGGCTCTTTTATGACTGGTGGACTTCAACTCCCAGAATTCCTGAGCCAGCCATGCTGAGGGGAAAGGGAGAGTTTCCAAGCTGAGCCAGGCTGGCTCAGGAATTCTGGGAGTTGAAGTCCACGAGTCATGAAGGGGCCAAAGTTTCCCTCATGCTGGCTCAGGAATTCTGGGAGTCGAAGTCCACGAGTCATGAAGGGGCCAAAGTTTTCCCCATGCTGGCTCAGGAATTCTGGGAGTTGAAGTCCACGAGTCATAAAGCGGCCTAGGCCTAGGGCAGGGGTAGGCAACCTTGGCTCTTTTATGACTGGTGGACTTCAACTCCCAGAATTCCTGACCCAGCCATGCTGAGGGGAAAGGGAGAGGTTTCCAAGCTGAGCCATGCTGGCTCAGGAATTTTGGGAGTTGAAGTCCACCAGTCATGAAGGGGCCATAGTTTCCCTCATGCTGACTGAGGACTTCTGGGAGTTGAAGTCCATGAGTCATGAGGGGGGCATAGTTCCCCCATGTTGGCTGAGGAATTCTGGGAGTTGAAGTCCACGAGTCATGAGGGGGGCATAGTTCCCCCATGCTGGCTGAGGAATTCTGGGAGTTGAAGTCCACCAGTCATAAAAGAGCCAAGGTTGACTACTGTATCCATTGATCCATGTCTCTCTCTCTCTCTCTCTCTCTCTAATCTCTGGGGAGAAGAGGGCCGGGGGGGGGCGCAGGGGCGGGGCGGGCAGGTCGACGCCCCTCCCCCGCAGCCTTTGAAACCCTAAGCAGGAGGGGGCGGGGTCGCCACCTTTTGGAACCTCCAGAGACGGCCATAGGCCACGCCCCCGAACTCCACCGTCTCTCTCTCTCTCTCTCTCTCTCCCCCCGCTCGCCCGCCGATTGGTCCCCGCCGCCGCTCGCGCTCGCGCAGCACTGGCAGCCGCCCGGCCGAAGTCCCGCCTCCCGGGGCGCGAGCTCCGCCGCTGATAGGCGGGCCGGGCTGCCCTTCCCGGCCTTCCTCGTCAGCTGCGCGCCGGCCCCGCCCTTCGCCTGCCTGAGGGGAGCCTGTCAGGGCCGGCGCGGATCGACTCCGGCTCGGCCTGCTCGGCTCCGGCCGCCTTGCCTGCCTTCCGCTCGAGCGGGACGGGGCCAGCGCCGCCATGGGCACCCGCGACGACGAGTACGACTATCTCTTCAAAGGTGCGCCGGGCAGGCCGCGGGGCTCGGCGGGAAGCGCGAAGCGGGCCTGGGCCTGCTGGGAGGGGGGGCGGGGAGGGGGCTGAGGGGGAGGGTCTTTCTTCCCCCGGCCCCCTCCCCCCCGGCGCCTCTGCGGGGCCCGGAGCGGCTCAGGCCTCCCTCTCGGGGGCCCCGGGCAGACCCCCCC
>NW_015389399.1:81007-82863 GCF_001527695.2 Protobothrops mucrosquamatus
CCCAAATGGGGTCCCGACCCACAGGTTGAGAACCACTGCTTTAGGGCTCTCTGTTTGTTTAAGCCAGGGGTCTTCAAACTTGGCCCTTTGATGACTTGTGGGCTTCAACTCCCAGAATTCCTCAGCCAGGCACGCGTGCCTGGCTGAGGAATTCTGGGAGTTGAAGCCCACAAGTCATCAAAGGGCCAAGTTTGAAGACCCCAGGTTGAAGCTGTGGAAAGTCACTGCAGAAAGCAAGTAGCAGGTGAGAACGGGCACAGAAAGTAACTCTCGGGAACTAAAGCTGCTAAAATAAAAGCTCCTTATGCCATATCTGTTATCGGACGTTGGCGATCACGTTGGCGATCCTGTTTTTATCAGCAGCCGCACGAAAAAGTGCTGCGGAGTTTTGTCCCAACCGGTCCTTAGATTTTGAAGCCATGATGTTCTCCTTCTGCCTGGACCTCGTTGGCCTTCCATCTTTCCCTGGAGGGTTAAATGGAGTAGGCCGTATTTTTCTGGGTGTCGCATCACCTGTCCGAAATATTCTCATTTTCGTTTTTTAATTGTTTTGATGATTTCCCTGGGCTTTCCCAGGCGGCTGATCCCCTCCTCGTTTCTGGTCTTGTCGACCCAGCTTATACTAAATCCATATTTCAAATGCTTCCAGTCTCTTCAGGTGGCCTTCTGTCAGAGACCGACTCTACTCCATAGAGCAGGATAGCCACTAAGTTTTTTTCGTGGATGTAAGAGGCATAATTTGTAGGGTAGGCTGGAATTTCTGTACGGACTGTTGCCAATGTAAGGCGACAAGGGCCAGTTGGGTCTAGTGGTTAAAGCACCAGGCTAGAAATTAGGAGATGGTGAGTTCTGCTTCAGCCATGAAAGCCAGCCCAACCCACCTCACAGGGTTGTGGTTGTGGGGGGAAAAAGAAGAGGAGGAAGGAGTATTTGCCAAGTTCTCTGTTGTTGTTTATGAAAATAATAAAGGAGGATATTTAAAAAAAAACCAACCATCTGCATTGGACATAGCAATTGATGCCTATGCTTATATTGAGGGGGTTTTCTACTCCCAGGTGTTTATTCTTGTTTAACTATCTTTAGCATTTTTAATTTCCATGTGTGTGTGTGTGTTTTATGGATGAAAGCACTGTTTAGCACTGTGGTTAAACTCTTCTGTTTCACCCTAAGAGCTTCTGTTATCTTCGTAGTCCAGGTAAAGTGACTGTTTTCAGTTGTAGATATCATAAACCGTCATCTGTGGCCTTTAGACGGGAACAATCTCCTGTGTTCTTACCAGATCTCTCAACACCAAGTAGCACAACCATCTGTATCAGGAGGCAGATGCAGAGGGGCACAAGGTAGCTCTAGGGATATTGTTAATTAGCTTCCGTTACTGTTTTCGTTGACAGAATTTAGCCTAAGTAAGTGGGAGCACCTAGTAGCTTCAGGAAATCTTTTTAAAAAAGGCTAAACGAGGTTGGATCTGATTAATATTTGGATGGGAGACCACTGAGAAATGCAGAGCTATCTTAACATTTGAAGCATCCTGGAAAAAGGAAGTCACAAATCACTTCTGCATTGCTGCCAAGAACATAAAATGGAATCTCCTGGAAGTCCCTAGTAATTGAGCTTGATTGAAGGAAATTTGGGGTGGCGTGGAGACGTGGAATAGAAAAAGTAGCACTCAGCCATCTTGCAGGACATTCACCTCTAATTTGAAGGCTTCCTCTTGGCCACACCGTCCTCTTGTGTGTGATTTGCCAATGATGCTCCTTCCTTCCTTCCTTCCACCCACCCACCTTCCCTAACAGAATGGGTCCTTCTTTCCTTCTTTCCTTCCTTCCTTCCTTCCATCCATCCATCCATCCATCCAT